>NW_003546485.1:95305-125160 GCF_000090795.2 Amphimedon queenslandica | reverse complement strand
AAATTAAAGTACAGTGTTACCAAAGGTGACTATTGTGCCATCATGAAAGTCCTTTAGATCCCTCACTCAGCAGAAGGTACCAGCTTCCAGTTGCTCAGCTTCTACAAAGTTTGCTTTCACAATAGAATAAGTATCGTCTTGCTTAAAGTATATCAAAAAATAAGAAGCTAGCGATTAAAATAGTAACAAGACTCCTCATCATGTCTTTAACTTGCGATTTGTCTTCATCTATCTGAGTGTCTTTTCTCAGCTTTTTAAGACTCATTTCTACTTGTTTCCACTGAGTCGTAACCGGGCTGGGGAAAATTAATGCGCATGCACAGTATTGAGTAGCGCATGCGCAGCACATCAGTAGAGTAGAGTAGCGCAGGAGTAAAGAAAGCAAAGCTGCTCGTTACAACTACCGTTTTGTTTCGCATGAACTGCATAGGAAGAAAACTGCAGTTCGTAGGAACTACTCTGAGCTACTTAGCTTTTTTCTCTCTCTAAACTGTACCTATGCAAAAGTAGAGTAGCTACTTATCTTTTTTTTTGCCCTGTACTGTATATAAATAAAAGCCTATTAGGGGCTCTCTCACATGCAGGATCATTGCCATATAACACTACATTAGGATTAAATTTAAAACTGCACAGAATACATGTATGAATGTAGACAGAAATGATAAAGAGAAATGTAAAGACGAATAGTTTTTTGCCAAAAATGTCATAACTATTTGTGACCATAATTGACAAAAGGTACCTTATGGCGGATGGGAAAATTGGTCTTTATAGCCTAAAAAATCCAACTTCCTGAGTTCCATTTATTATAAAATTAATCCAGAGGATGCAAAAAGTTACTATGTAACTTTTATAAACAATTGTTGACTAACAGGGCACTCACAGGTGGATATTTTTCATTATTATGATGAATTTAAAAATCCGCCATAAGGTACCTTTTGTCAATTATGGTCACATTTACTAAAAATAAAATAGCTTTACATGACATTTAAGTGAGAAGAAAATTGATGTCTTTGAGGAACTTGAAGACCATTTATTTCTGCCTCTTTATGAAGGTGCTTCTTTAACTATTTGTAGTGCTTTAATTGCTATTATGCATTTCAAGACCCATTGTCAACTGCCATATACCACATTAAGTAAACTATTGTTGTTACTGGAGCTATTTTGTCCTAATGAAAGCAAGCTACCAACAAGTGTGTACATGCTAAGAAAATTCTTTTGTAGATTCCAGCAGAGTAAAACCAAAACACTATATTGTCCAGCTTGTCAAATAGAAAAAACCTCTTGCACCTGTTCGAATAATAGTTTTAAATGTGACACATTCAAATGGATTTACCTATGCAGTTTAGAAGCTCATTAACACGTAAGTCAATTACTTATATTTTAAATCTTTATTAATATACACTGCTTTAATTGTATTTATATTCTTGCACATGCATTTAGCTATAATTATAGGTATACTTTCTTTTTATAAATTCCTAGTTCTTACTTTTTAAATTATATAATTTACATAGAATCATAATGCATTATTTTTAGGCCATTGAAAAGATATTCAGTTTGTCCAAAACTCAGCAGCAGTATCAAATACATCTGCTATTCCATCATCTATGACTAAGCTACAACATAATACTGAGTTCTTGTGCCAAGAACACTTAGGTGTTATAATCAATACTGATGGTGTGCCATTGTTTAAATCATCTCAGACATCACTTTGGCAAGTTTACCTTGAAATAGGGAATTATCCTCCTGCTATCCGTTTTCGTATGGAAAATACAATCTGTGGATTTTGGGTTGGCCAATCGAAACCAAAACTGGAGCTCATACTAACACCAATATTGAAGGAAATTGATCGTTTAAATATACTTGGGTTCAGTTTTGATAGTCCTGAAGGTATGAAGACAGTGAGGATCAAGCTATTATTTGGCGTATTTGATTTGGTAGCAAAAGCAAAGGTACTGAACATGCATCAATTTAATGGTAATTGTGGTTGCCCTACATGTCTTCATCCTGGTGAGCATCAAGGAAGCCGTGTTTATGATCCTAACACATCATATCCCATACGTACTGTAGAAGGAATAGAAGAGGCAGGAAGGAGAGCTGTTGCTCACAAACAGGGAATCAAAGGAGAATCTCCTTTACACAATTATATGCATTTGGTCAATGGTGTTCCTCCTGACTACATGCATTGTGTCCTTGAAGGAGTCACTAAAGCTATGTTAAAGTTATGGGCTAATCCATCTCAGAAACAAACCATATTCTATTCGAAAAGATCTTAAAAAGATTGATGCTACTTTGCGTAAACAGACGCCACCTCAGGAATTCTCACTTTCACCAAGGACAATTGATAAAGATTTAAGTTATTGGAAGGCAAGTGAGCTTAGATCATGGCTCTTGTTCTATTCATTACCATTGCTTTTGCATGTTCTGCCTTCTCTTTATTTTCATTATTTTGCACTTTTTGTCTGTGCAATGCATGTATTGCTTTCAAGAGAAATAACCGAAATGGAATGTGGTGCTGCAGAAGAAATGTTACAAGACTTTTGTATGCTTCTACCCGAGTTGTATGGAATTCGTTGTTGTAATATGAATGCCCATTCTCTGATTCATCTGCCATATTATGTACGGCAGTGGGGGCCATGTTGGACTCACTCTGCTTTCTCTTTTGAGAGTCATATTGTAGATTTGAAACGCGCAATTTATTCTAATAGACAGGTTGCAGATTAATTGTCAGATTACATTAATGTGAAATTGATGTTACAAAATGTATGCCATGAAATTGAACGAGAATCAGACGACTCCTTAAAATTTTTGGGGTTTAAACAGCAGTCACGGTCAATGACTAAATTAAGGCATGGTAATGCTAAAGGAAAAATCACAATTAGTGAGCTAAATGATCATGAATTACAAGCAGTGAGACAGTTACATCCACTTTATCTGAAGCAAATGGTGCAGAAGTTTGATAGAATATATATAAAAGACATTGTACTACATACAAAATCTTAGGATGAAGGTAATAAACATCAAAGTTTTTACTGCTGCTTTAAGTCTTTGAACTCTGAAAAATTTGGAGTAATAGAAAGGCTTGCTGAATGTGTACCTATTGGTACAATAACATTTATAAATGTATTTCAAGCAACTGGCGATACAATTTTACAAACATCATGGCGACCATGCAGTGAAATACTTAATCAGTATGACAGTTACTTTTTAATATCAAACTGTCACTAAGGTCTTACCTATTGCTGACACTTCTCTTGTAGCAATATCTGTGGAAGATATAGTTACAAATTGCACACTTGTGACACCTGAAAACACTACCAAGCTTTACATTATCAAATACCCAATAACTATGAACACTATTAAACTAAGTTACATACATGATTTGTTGTATGTATATCTGCTTCGATGGGTTTAAGTATTTTGGTTGTCTTTAAGAATATAATTATTGTAAAAGTGATATTCATCTTCACAAGATTATGCATGCATTAGCAAGATCTTTTCTTCTTAAATGTATTTAAAACCCGCTTAAGCATGCATTTATGCATGTGCTGTATTTATCTGTTAGATCTTACAACCTTTAAAAATCATGCATATTGACAATGTCTTACATCCCTGCATGATAATTGAAACAAGGCATGAACATGCAATACAGGGAACTTGGTAAATTCCATTATGATCTTGTAATCCTGAAAAGTTATGCATACTTAACAATATTTTGCAATCTTGAATGATATTGAAACAATGCATGATCATACAACTTATAATCTTTCAAAATCATTTAATCTTACAGGATCATGCATACCAAACAAGATCTTGCATTATTGCATGGTATTGTAGGGAAGCTGATTATACCAAACTTGTTAAATTTTAAGATCTTATAATCTTGAAAGAACTTAAAAGACATACAAAAGATCTTGTATTAAACTAGTATCTTGAAGCATCATGTGTTGTCTTAAAATCATGTCAAATCTTGCAATCATGTATGACATTAAATTACCACATTGTATCATCTTGCATGATAATGCAACATTGGATCTTAATGTAACTTCAAGATCATGCATATCAAGATCTTGCAAAATAACCCAAGATCTTATGCAATGTAAGATCATGCATTTCCATAGAAAGATCATGCTTGATTATTCAAAGTGACATAGCATGCATGATCATGATCTTACATCGTCTTATAATGACATTTAAGAAAATGTAAGATCCTGCTCAGAATTTTTATGGGAGTGCCTTTGCTCCAACAGTAAAGGCAGCTGATTATTGCCTGTTAATCGCCAAATTGTAAGTCTATACTATGATGTACTAAATAGTATCATTATATTTCACAATAGTATCTCAATATACCAAGAGCAGGCAGAGGCAGGGATAGGGGTTGAAGGCCAAGGCCCCAAGGAGGAGCCAAGAAGTATAACTTTTATTAATTTATCTTAAAAACTTGCTATATTTAATATTAATGGTACATTTTTTTAAAATCAAAATGTTATATGCATCAGCGTAAAGCAAAAACAGAAATTACAATAGCAATGCTCAAATAATTGTTTGTTCAACAAGGCAAATCAATTTAAATAATTTAGCTTCAATCTTCCTACAATACAAATACATGTAATTATACATTATTTATAATAAAGAATAAAGAAAATACTATTGCCAAAGTTAATGAGATAATCATCAAAAGATTTATGGCCTTGGATCATAGATCATAATCTATAACACAATAATAAAACACTATAAAATATCACAACATTCTAAATGATCTTACTGCTGACATTCCATTGCTAAGACTATCACAATATGAAAACTATGCAGCTGGAAACTGGCACCTCCTTCATTGTGAAAGCACCACTGATCAAGAGCTACAACAAAACATAATGTTACAAAGATTATTATTAGAAATTAATTTAGTTACCACAATCAAAATCAGACAATAGCCTTAGACATTCACTATGCAATGAAAGTATTACAATCCACCTTATTGCTGCATCACTAAATCATTTCCATGTGTAATTACCTGTAAAACATAGTAACAGAAAGCAAACAATGTAAACACATAGGCTAATAATAACAACAGTACAAACAGTAATGGAGAACAAACTTCATTAACAATCACACGAAACTTTTGTATTCGTTGTAACTCCATTATAGTACATAAATACTTACAACTAACTATAAATGGATGAAATTCATGCATGATAATCATCAAACACTACAAGTAGAATAAATGCATTAATAATCCACTACATGTACACTATACTAAGATGCACATGTATATATGCATGATATACTTTATGTTTGTCACAAACACACATTAAAAACCACTAACAAGATACAGGTGCTCACATAAAGGAACGTCCTCATCAGCTGTTCAGGCTCATTCTAAGTCTGACTTCACTCTTTAACACCACATTGTAGTACTAAGTACCTGTATAAATTATGAATGAGACATACAAGTACTAACTAGTAATGACATATGCAGGCATGTATTTTAAACATAATATTGCTTATTATAATCCTGTCCTCAGTTAAGATACTTTCATGACCTGCTTAATACAAAATATCATTGTGTACATGAAGAAATTCCAATGTGCAAACAATATTTTTATGTTAATGAGAGCATGCACATGTTACAATACTCATCAAAAAAATATGCGCAACATCAGCTGGCAAGCATTTATTATGTGCACAGCATTGATGGCAGCATCATTCAAATGCGCAACATGAGGTGGCAAGCATTAACTTAATAATGCGCACAGCATTGATGGCAGCATTATGCGCAACATCAACTGGCAAGCATTTACATATATGTAATGCGCACAGCATTGATGGCAGCATTAACATGCATGATGATCATTATTATGTGTACAGAATCACTGCTTGAATACACTACATGTAAAATAAGTTTTAATGGTACAGAAAAATTTTTTTGTCACAACTTCAAATTTTTTTCAAATTCTCAAGACTTCAAATTTTTTAGAAGAGCCCTAATCCATAAGCACCAGTTATTTGTAGCAAACATGTAGTACAAGCCACAAACAGGATCCAGATTTGATAATGACAGCTTCCTCCCTTCTTAACCCTCTGTCGTACATAAATGATAGTCACATAAATTTTAATCAATGCTTAACTCTAATGAACAGTAAACCTCTTTCACACCTTCTCCCTGTCCATTATCGCAACAAGTAATCAATATTTACTGTTATTTGTTATACCTTGATCAATCTCACTTCCTGAATGCAGTTAGATCTCTTCATACTGAGCCATACTGGGTAGATATGCACCAAGAATTTTCAGACACACTCACACATCACTCACATTGCACATGCAGTGAAATATGTCACATTTAACAACCAATGTTTTTGAGATGATGGACCTCCCATTCACCATACCCACTTCCATCAACAAACAATGCTTAAGAATTATTAATAGACTTAACTGCTTGGAAATGATTAGTACCAACATGCTTCAAATACAAAGCAGGTGTATTAGTATCACAAGGAATGCCATATAACTCCTGGGTACCATATCTAGCCCGTCCAACCAAAGTAGGAGTAAGTGAATATGAATCTATGGTTGTACCTAATATTGCTAATAGTGTAATAATCTCTGTCTCATTAGCCGACACATAATTACTGAATATTTTGGACTTATTTATGTAATCATGTATGCTTGAATATCTGGCTCTATTCAATGTACTATCAAACAATTCTTCTGCGAAGTTTGGCATATTGCTAACAATTTTTTACGTAATTCGTAATGCTGAGAAATTGACCCAATAATGAGATACAAATGGGCATAAAATAAACAGTTCCCATCACCAGGTACATCAAGAGTACTATTAGGAACTCTTTCATCTGACAATGGTGTTGTTGGACTACCAGGTACGAGTCTAGCAGATGTGACAAATTTGAGATTTAAAATGTCACACCACCATCTTTGAAATTCTTTATTGCCATTGTAATCAACATAATCTCTTTGTCTCCTCCTGACATTATCTGGATTGGGAAGCTCTTTATAAGTAAAGATGACATCATCATCTTTTGGTTTACTTGTATTTAATTTAATGCTTGAGAGTTTCAAAGTTACCATCAGACTAGTACTACAATGGTCATTATATACAACACACTTGGTTTTATCATCTTTTGGTTTACATTTAATGTTTGAGAGTTTTATAGGTTTAATGAGACTACTATAACTATCATCATCTTTGACATAAAATTTGGTTTTTAGGTCTTTCAAATTAATTGAAACAATTAATTTATCATGTTTTTTTAGCGAGGCAATACCAAAGCAGTATTGTCAGTACTACTGTCTCTATTAACTTTTCTTTTTTTGGGGTAAGGCTTATTTAAAGCATTATCATCATATACTTTACTCTTTTTTGGGTGATTAGTCTTCTGTAAATCAGTACTCTTACGATTATTGCTACTAACAGTACTGTTACTAGTACTTTGTACATGACTTACAGACACCTTAGCATTCTTACTACAAGTCCACCATCATCAATTATACCAGTCACTTGAATCTTTCCTTTACTTTTCTTCATTTGAGGTAAGTTACTCCGAAATTTACTTCTGAGAGGGTTAATTTCATTCATGCATGGATTAATAACTTTAACAGAGAGATTATGAAATGATAATAAATGTAATCCATTTAATGTAAATACATGAGACAATGTAACATATGCCGTACCATCCCCAAAAACATCAGTAGATAAATCAATAATGGCTGTATCTAGTGAGATGCCCTGACATTGATGAATAGTAACAGCATAAGAAAGTATAAGGGGAAACTATTTTCTATGTATATACAAATTCTTGGATAGCATAAATCTAGATGTAACCCTTTCTATGTCACAAGGTACATCAATATGATCAATTATGATTGGCATGAATACCCCTTACTGTACCAATGGCAACATTAACGAATCCTACAGTGACATCAATATTACGTCTTAGCATTACTCTACAGCCTACTGGTAAAGAAGATAGTTTCTAAACCAGCTGCTTTGCTTGGTTGATGTTTTAGTTTCTCTAATTTTTTCCTTGTTTTTTGTCAAATTTTGCTGTGCTGCCACTTTCATCAACAATATCAACACATGCTAATTCTTTTTTCTCACTTTCTAGACTTTCTAACATTAATTCATTGATTTTTTGGCAGGTGTCTGCCTTAGAAAATAGGCAAATTGGAGGATTTGCTCCTGCACTTTCCAATTCTTTACATTTTTCTTGTATTGACTCCTTAAATACGCGACTCTTAAGTGTATCAATAGTTTCATTAGTCAGACAGCCATGCCTAACAGAATCAAGCATCTTAAAGAAAGTTTCGTCTCCTTGCTACTCATTGACTATTAGTTCATCATACTCAACTGTTTTCTTCCATATGTTAACTGCATTTGCTGCTCCAAGTCTAGTTTTTACTAGTTTGTTCTAATTTATTTAAAAACTGGCCTACCATTAACTGCTGGCAATTGTAAGAAGTCACCTACAAATGAAATATTTTTAAATCCAAACCATTCATTAGTACCAAATATATCTTCTAAGTGCATGTGTAAGTATGCTAGATTTAGATTTGATATGGGTTTGGAGGCTCTTCATAAGTAAAGATGACATCATCATCTATGTTTGGATTAACTTTCTTTAATTTAATGCTTGAGAGTTTTATAGATACAGTCAGACTAGTACTACAATGGTCATTTTTTACAACATACTTGGTTTTATCATCTTTTGGTTTACATTTAATATTTGAGAGTTTTAAAAATCAAGTAGCATCATCTTTGACATTAAATTTGGTTTTTAGGTCTTTTAAATTAATTGAAACAATTCATTTACTGTACTTCCTCGTGGAAACGCCTACTCCCTATAAATGCCCATGCCTGTATAAATACCTAGAGACAGCATATAACTTTAACAATAAACACCCATGCTTGTTTAGACACCCATTGTTGATTAAAAGCCTATACCACACCCACCTGCCCCATCCACGTGGTACACGTACCTACTACTACTACACTCTACAATGGCAGCTGCAGCTAAGAAGGCTAAGAAAACTCATTGAAGTTTTGATGTCAGTTTTAAACTACGCGTTGTGTCCATTGAAACATGGTGGTAAGGATTATTTTTGGTTATAAACGCCCAGCTCGTATAAACGCCTACTTCATTTAAACGCCTGGCAAACGGGTCTCTATAAGAAATAAACGCCTAGGCATTTCCACGAGAAAATACGATATCATCTTTTTTTGAGTGAAGCAATACCAAGGCAGTATTGTCAGTACTACTGTCAATATGAACTTTTCTTTTTTGGGGGCAAGGCCTATTTAAAGCATTTTCATCATATACTTTACTAAATCAGTGTTCTTATGTTTATTGCAACTAACAGTACTGTTACTAGTACTCTGTACATGACTTGGAGACATGTTGGCATTCTTACTACAAGGTGCAACATCATCAATTATACCAGTCACTTGAATCTTTCTCTTCTTTCCTTTACTTTTCTTGATTTGAGGTAAGTCATTCTGAAATTTATCTGAAGCGGTTAATTTCGTTAATGCACAGATTACTAACTTTAACAGAGATAGGATCAAATGATAATAAATGTAATCCATTTATTGTACGTACAAGAGGTAATGCAACATATGCCATATCATTCTCAAACACATTAGTTGATAAGTCAGTAATGGCTGTATTTAGTTAGAGGCCCTGACATTTATGTATAGCAATAGCATAAGAAATTATAAGGCAAAACTGTTTTCTATGTATATACAAATTCTTAGATAGCATAAATCTAGATGTAACCCTTTCTATGTCACAAGGTGCATCAATATGATCATTCGTGTAGCATAAATACACATGTGAAGCATTAATACCCATTACTGTACCAATGGCACCATTAACTAATCCTATAGTCACGTCAATATTACGTCTTAGCATTACTCTACAGCCTACTGGTAAAGAAAATACAGTTTCTAAACCAGCTGTTTTGCTTGGTTGATCTTTTAGTTTCTTAAATTTTTTTCTTGTTTTTTGTCAAGTTTTGCTGTGGTGCCACTTTCATCAACAACATCAACACATGCTAATTCTTTTTTCTCACTTTCTAGACTTTCTAACATTAATTCATTGATTTTTTGGCAGGTGTCTGCCTTAGAAAATAGGCAAATTGGAGGATTTGTTCCTGCACTTTCCAATTATTTACATTTTTCTTGTATTGACTCCTTAAATACGCGACTCTTAAGTGTATCAATAGTTTCATTAGTCAGACAGCCATGCCTAACAGAATCAAGCATCTTAAAGAAAGTTTCGTCTCCTTGAACTCATTGACTGTTAGTTCATCATACTCAACTGTTTTTTTCCATATGTTAACTGCATTTGCTGCTCCAAGTTTAGTTTGTTCTAATTCATTTAAATACTGGCCTACCATTAACTGCTGGCAATTGTAAGAAGTCACCTACAAATGAAATATTTTTAGATCCAAACCATTCATTAGTACCAAATATATCTTCTAAGTGCTTGTGTAAGTATGCTAGATTTAGATTTGATAGCATAGATACCTCGTCTATAATTATAATTTTTTAATTTTTAAGAGTCATTTTTTATTCTTTTCTGAGCTTCTTTATTTAAAACCCAATATCCAGCTGTCTGTCCCTCATGCTCTATTGGCAGCTGAAATAATCTATGAATTGTTAGTCCACCTACATTAAATGCAGCTATACTCGTTAGTGATAATATGGCACACATAATTTCACCACTTTTTGGATGCCATATGTCATCCACTAGGCATTTTATTGCCTCTATTAAAAACGATTTACCAGTTCCACCTACACCACTATTAAACATCCGTAGCAGTTTGATATTATCTAATCTAAGTAGTCTTGAAGACTCATTCTCTAATAAGTCTTCACGTTATTTTTGACTTATAAGATGGCTCTTAATTTTATCTAAAATTCTTTATTGATATCCATTAAGCATTACCTCTCTTCGCTCTAATGTTAAATTAGGTACATATATATGCATGTCAGCAATATCAGCTACTGCTTCCATTATTTCGCCCAGTAATTGAGGCTCATCATCTTCCTTGTTATCAGAAAGTTCTTCAGTAAAACCAGCTTTATTTCTGCATTGACTATTCTCTTCCAATTACGTTCAGCTTCTAATAATTTCTGTAGTTTGTTAATACGATTTTCAATGCCATGTATAAATGCTTCTCTGTGATGCCAAAAGCTTCTTCCATTGTTTCTCCTTCCATTACGAGTGTGCTCTCATCTCTAAAAGGCACAAATAAAGATATTAGCGAGTAACAAAAATCGCCTCTTTCCACTTCTGGCATAGGATTAAACTTCTTATTGTTAGGAAGGACTGGCTTTGATCGAAGTTTGTATTCTCTTTCTCAATTTTCTCCTATTTTATCAAATATGTAACTGGCAACAAATTCATAAAAACATACATCTTCCATGTTATTTGGTCTTGTTGGATAAAAGTCTTCAATTATGCTAGGATTAAAATGTCTTTCAAAGATCGATCAATTTTAGTTAAATATGAATAGTGTTTGATTTATCTGCTCCCCTTATGAGGCAAGTGGACATTACCGTACTGTACGGTTACTGATTTCATGTGTAAACTTTTACCGAGAAGAAGATCGCTAGCTTCATATAGTCCTACTACTTTAGCTCGAAGTATTTTTTGTCCAATTTTTCAATGCCTGCTGTATATGTTGTCACAGCTGCTGACTTCATCCCATAAGTCCTGTGCATGACTCTTATCTGCTTTCAGTTAGATACTCTGTTAAGGAAAGACTCCTCTCTGCTATGTATTGCAAGTCCATATTTGCACGCCACAACTTCAACAGTAAAGGATTGTAGTCGTTGACTCGAACTTCTTTTTCGTTTCGTTTGAGTTAATATATTTTATTGCATGATTTCAAGCTATTTTCAACATCATTGATGCAAATACTGTGTCGTACTGGTCTAGGAAAATCAAATCGGCATCTAGATACATAGGTCTTGCTGACTTTAATATTTTGTTTGCAGTTTTTGCTGCACTTGTGCATTTGGTATTTTGTTACCAAATAATTTAAATCAGGCAACGTGTTACTATCTGGTATATGACAGGTATTTTTATCTTATATAAAAAAATAGACTACTTATGGACGATTGATACCAACAAAAGGAGCATTAAAAATCCATAGGAGGATGTGATAATGAGGTGCTCCACACATTTGAATTTCTTTTTTAACATAATATTGCTTTACATTGCCTGGAACAGCTCTCTGGAGAATGACTGTTAAAGAAATCCTTAAACTTGTATGAAAATTGTTGCAATACTGAAACAGGGTCCTCAGTACATAATCTAGAAATACTATATGATTGTGGTGCATTATTCACTTTTCTTAAATATTGCGCTATATCAGCTGAATCAAATTCAGCACAAACTAATGTAAGGAAAAGCGTTGGTGAGCCAAACTCGGCAATCATTGCTTTCACTTCAGCTTTCACACGGAACCAATATTAATTTGTGCCCCGTATTGGAGCCTACAGGGTACTTAAATTGCCCTTAAATTCTTCATTTAACACATTTATTTATTCTAATATTTCAGCAACTGTGTTTGACCAACGTTGCCCCTTGTTGTTTTTAATAAAATATATATGCCAGTTTTTAAGGTATTGTTAATTATTAATCTGTAATAGTGCAAACAATATGAATGATTTCTACGAAATCGGAGATCTTTGTTTAAAATTCTTGATTTTATGTATTCACTAATTGATGAAGTCTGTGCTGGATAGCTTTATTCTGGGATGATGCTCTCCATATTGTCCCGTAGGAAATAAAGTAGGAAAGCATAACAAATCAAGATGCTCTTGCCTATTGTCTTTAGGCACTACTTTTACATTCATTAATTTATATTGACTGATATCAGAACCTGTTGCAATTGTACTATCACGATTTCTAATCATATATGCCCAAAGGCCTTCTAAATCTTGATCATTTGCTTTTTCAAGCATTTTACAAGTAGTATTGCTCACTACTTGTATAACATTTTTCGACAATTCGTCAATTAAATCATCATCTACGTTTCTATAAAGCCAATTAATTTGTTTTAATTTTCCTAGTACTACTTTTATTTTATTTACAACAACTAAAGTACATTAGACATTATTTGATTTAGTTGGCTGTCCATTAATAATAATATAAAGTTCTGGATTAGGCAAATGATTAGAATCTATACCAATCTTATTTTAAGTTTCCATGGTTTTTTCTAAGGCAAGAGGTAAATAAATCATTGCACCTTTGAGAGCCTTCAAAGAATTATTGGTAGGCACTTTTAAGGTGTGTGTGCCTAGCCTAACAATTGTCTGAAAACATTTGGCTCTCTGTATTAACTGGCAATTGAAAGGATCCAAATTTTCCAATTCTTTGGGTAGTGGCTCACACTTTAACCCATTGAGCACACAATATGCTGGAACTTCAGTTTTCCTAATAATAGGTTTACAATGATTACAAATACACATAACTTCATTTAATGCTGTAGGATCATTCTCTCTAATTTAATGTAATAGGATATTCCAAACATCGCTATCTAAATTTTTAGCTTCAGTGACAGATTTTTAGTCTTAAAAACCTCTCACAGCTACAAGCATTAACAGCCTGATCAGACAAAGCTTTCTAAAGTTCATCAATAGCATCTGCATACTTAAAAAAAAGTAGAGTATCTAAGTTTGGTATTCTAAATGGGTCATTTTCTTCACCATCATTAATAGCATATTACACATCAAATTCAGTCTCGTCAACTTCATTAATTCTTAAATTTGTCAATTGTGCTACATCGCCATCAGAAAGGGAAGAATCAATGATATCTATTGTTAAATGAGCATTTCTAGCAACATAAAAGTGTTTTAAAAGGAATCTTAACAAATCGTAATGAACAGATGCATTGCGTAAAATACACAGCTTGTTTTTACATTCAGTATCTTTATTACTACACATAATAGGATGGCCTTTCCTTTCACAAATAATTTCTGAATATTTAAAATATATTTCAACATTATTTTCATCTTTTTTAACAATAATCGTTACATTTGCATTATCACAAAAATCATGTTCATGCACTTGATCTATTTTTTCGACATGCAGGGATCTTGACGTATAATGATTATTGGGACAATTATATCACATGCATCTAAATGCTTCCTCAATTCTTTAATAGGTTCATCAAAATATCGTCTAACTTCAATAATAGAACTAATGTCACTCTCTAATAAAGGCTTGCACCTGTCTGTACACTGCCATTTGAGGGTAGGCTTTCTGTTATTAGTATACATTCTATAGTTATCAAATTGTCATCTTCAGAGTCACTATCAACATTACATTCTTCTGCTCTGTCAATACACGATACATCAACACTCCTTGCTACATAACAGATGTCATTTGTATCAACAGGGATTGCAATTGGACTATCTAATTGGCTATCAGAGTTATCATTAGGATATAAATATGCTGATTCATAAAAATAAGGCTCACTATTTTTTGTGACATTACCCACCAAAGTCACTAAAGCTATTCAACTTCAATTTCCTAATGCTATTTGCTGCACGTAGGACTATGTACAATATTTGACCATAATTACAGTCATAATAATCTTTATTTAGCTGCCTCTTATTTTCCTTATTCCATTTTGTTATCAGATAATTTATACTTCAAGAATTTGTCTTTTGTCACACGTAATATTGCGTCACTATTCTTGTAATACCTTTTCGGAGAGTTTTGTTTTTGTAGCCCTGGATTTTGCTGATAACTCTTCCTAGACATGATTTTTTATTTAAGGGGTTTTGGGAATACTTTTTTTGTGAAGATTTCTTAATTTTGATATTTTTGTTTTTGTTATACCAATTTTTAAACTTTTGTATAACATAATGTGGGTTCAATGCATTGTATTTCTTTAAATAGGCAAGCTTATATTTTGTACTAATTTTATATGCAATTCCTTCTTTACTTTTGACTCTGTTACATTGCCTTATGTAGTATGCTCTGGCATTTGATCTATTCTTATCAATAAAATCTTCCACTTCCTTTCTATTTAAATAATTTGTTGCATTTCTTTTTTTAGATTTTGCACCAGTTAAGTTCTTTTTCCTTTTTTAATTCCTTTCTGTACAACTATCACTACAAAAATCACTCCTAACACTGAAACCAGAAATAAGGATATGTACCCTAGCACCAAATATGCAGGATGCGCATTATTACGATCATAAATTCTGCTTCTACGTATCTTTGTGTAACACTTATCTCAATTTATCCACGCAGCAGTAGTATCAAGAATACAACAAAATTCTTCAGAAGCAGCTGATCAACAGAAACTTGAATATTTTATGGCTAATGCGGAGCAGCTGTAACCACTGACCAGTAATTTCACTATAAATTAATAATGAAGCTTACAATTTAATATTGTAGATCTAAAAATATCTTACCTATTAGCTCTTAAAAGAACCAGTGATCTCTTAGTCTGAACAGTGCACACTTCTGGCAAGTAAGCAGCAAAGTGCAAAGACCAAGAGACAGAAAAAAGTGCCACTAAGACTAGACAGTGGTTATGGCAACTCTGGGCATGCGCATTTGATTTTAAAATGGCGTCTGTAAAAGAGGGGGCGTGTTTGATCATGCCTAAATAGCTAGTTTTCAAGTGAAAAGTAACTGAGATAACAAAAGGTCATTCGTTGTCCTTGACTCAAGCACAAAGGAATGATGTAAAAGCCATCACAAGAGGCTCTCTAGTTTAAGAGATTTCAGTGTTGATAGAAGAAAAAGTGTGATGAATTTTGCAGAAATTTGAATTTGGACCTATTCTCCAGAATTGCTTCCTCTACATTACAGTCCACTGTAAAGGTACCAGGAGAATCGCTCAGTAAAGGAGAGCTCGTCTAAGCCGTTTAATAAGCTGTAGAAGGTAAGATAGAAGAGTTATGATCATTTGAAAATTATAAATTTGGCCGCCATCTTGAAAAATCAACCTCAACCCTACATATAGGCTACCGCCTATATTATAAACAAAAAGATGATATTTTTTTACTTATGATGATCCTCCACATCCAGGTAATGTAGGAGGATACAAATGGATTAAGTTTATTACCTTGCTAATCAAGAATTTCAATGACTGTGGTGTGAGGTTTTAGACGTCCAAATTTTACAGCTGCTAGAGGCCTACTTGGTAGTCCAACAACACCATTGTCAAATGAAGGAGTTTCTAATAGTACTCTTAATGTCACTGGTGATGGGAACTGTTTATTTTGTGTTTTCATATCTCATGAAAGGGCCATTTCCTAAGCATTATCAATTAGGTAAAGCAATTGTTTTTAATATGCCAAACTTCAAAGAACTGTTTAATAGTTCATTAAGGTCAACCAGATATTCAAGCATATCTGATTACATAGATAGGACTAAAATGTAAAGAAATTATGTGTGGGCCACTGACACAAAAATTGCACTAACTGCATTGTGAGGTATAATTATACTTTCATATTCACTTACTCCTACTTTTGTTGGCAGGGCAGACATGTAACTCAGGAGTTCCGTGGCAATCCTTGTGATACTAATTCACCTGCTTTGTATTTGAAGCATGTTAGTACTAATCATTTCCAAGCCATTAAGTCTATTAATATTTCTTAAGCATTGATTTTTGATGGAAAGTGGGTATGGTGAATTGGAGGTCCATTTTAATTACATTGATTGTTAAATGTTACTGAAGCTTCTCAGCATATGCAATATGAGTAATGTGTGGGCGTAGAAACTATTGGTGACCCAGTGTTGCTCAGTATGAATTTGACCTCACAGCATGCGGGATGTGAAATAAATCAATGTACATGTATAACAGTGAATGTTGCATAATTTTTAATATTGGACAGGGAGAGGTTGTGAAAGAGGTGTAATGTTCATTAGAGTTAAGCATTGATTCATTTTTGTGTGACTATCATTTATGTAGGATGGAGGGTTACAAAGGGAGGAAGCTGCCATTATTGAATCCTGATCTTATTTGTGGTATGTAGTACGTGTTTATTACAATTATCAGGTGCTAATGAATCTTGGGCACTACAGATAATTTTAAGGACAAGATAATCAACATTAGAAATTATTTTAGAAGTAGTATCATTCTGGTGCATATAATAATGATCGTCATACATGTTAATGCTGCCATCAGTGCTGTGTGCATTATTTAGTCAATCCTTGCCGGCTGATGTTGCGCATTTGAATGATGATGCCATCAATGCTGTGCTCATAATAAATGCTTGCCAGCTAATGTTGCGCACCTTTTGTTGATGACATGAGCATGTTCTCATCAACAAAAAAATATTGTTTGCACATTGGAAATGCTGCATGTACATAAAAATATTGATTGCACATTGGAAATGCTGCATGTACATAAAGTTATTTTATAGTAAGCAGTATCTTAACTGAGGATAGCATTAGTAAGCAATATTATGTCTAAAATACATGCATGCACATACATGAATGATCCAATCAGAAAGATTGTAGAAGCCAACATTATCATTATTATTATGAATGTCACATTCATACTTCATACAGGTACTTACTTTGCACAAGGACTTCAATGGTAATTTTAAAGTCTGTGTAAATGGGGTTAACATTGAAGGAGGGTCTCTGGCCACGCATGCACAGTATTGCTGTATCAAGCTGGCAAGTTGCCCTAGGTTCTTGTCCATGTGTTATACAGAAGTTGAAGCTGATTTCTTTCTTGTCTTGGGTGGGCATTTCTGAGCCTGTACAATGATGACTCAGAGACCCGCCACCGTTTAAAGAAGAACAGCTGCACTACCTGACTGACATGGTGGGGCATAGAGCAAGAGGGAGGTTGAGGTCACTGAGAGCCAACAGTATTAGGAGGGCCTCCCCAGCTACCGCACGGCGACATCTAGAAACCGCCTTGAGGGTGAGTTGTATGTTAACTGTAGTCTGTAGTGTTCGGCTGGGCCTGAAATGCATGTAGTAGTATTGGCCATTCCTTTGGGCCTGTCTGCTTGGTCCCTTTTGTTGGCTTGCCTGGTTACTAATGTGGTCTGGCACTGCTACCCCTTCCACATTCTTAGGGCTGGCTCATCGGTGAGAGCATGTGGGATGCATTGATTGCTCGTTTGCCTAAGCTTACATTAGCAATTAACCAATTACTGCTGGTTGGCTTTATGGAATCACCATTTTGTTCTAAATTGATATTTATTTATTAAAAACACATCAGCACTTACAAGACTACCACTGGCTGGCTGATATGCAATTGCCATTTTTTAATTAATTATTTCATTACCATTACTAATATTTCATTAATTTAGTTTCATTTTGTGATTCTCTACATTATTATTTAATTCCTTCATTTAATACTATTATTGCTAATATTATTATTGTTATTATTATTATTGTTTTTTATGTATTGCTGTACTGCTCATGTGCTTTGGGAACAATGCCCTATTCAGTCTCCCTTACTCAAGTGGCCACCTTTCAGGGTCAACCCCAAGCTGCAGGGGAATCACTCCTGGTGCTTGCTCCACAACTTCTTCCTGGTGTCGTTTCTGATTTCTTCCTAGCTACTCCACTCCTCGTGGTTCCACAAAAGCTGTCTGAAAGGATATCGAAGGGCCACTTTGTTGATATGGTCGAACTCCTCCCTGACTGTTGGAGGTTGGAGGAGTGACTGCCTCCCAGTACTACTTTGCGTTAGCTGCCTAGGCGCCCTCCAATTACTGACATCGCCGTCTGAGTGGAGTGTTTCACGCTTATGGCAGAGGTAATCTGCTCCCGCTATATTGAGAGGCCATTCAGCTGTTTCAGTACCTCAGCACAATTGTCAGGGTGAGCAGGAACTTTGAGGAAAACTCCTGGGTGTCCTAAAGTCCTGCTTTTCGCTGACTAGCAGCAAACTTGGGCTCCTTTGATTGGGAGCCAAGCCTCTATAATAAAACCTTTGCCGGGAGGTCCCGCATTAAGGCCTGCTGTACCTCCTGCCTAGAGGACTCTCACCCAACGAAGTCATGCCCATTTTTACCTACTAATAAATGAACTCGCCCTCGTCGCTGAGATGCCACACCTACCTCCGGAGTCCTGTTGTGCGGCCTGTTCAATAGACAGAATGGGAAGTCCTGCAGGTTCCAGGATTGCTGGTTCACCCACATCTGCTCAATTTGTGGGAAAGGCAGCCACCTGCCTTTAAACTGCTACAAACAGTGCAGGCTAGGGGCTCCTCAGTTGCCACAAGCCTCAAGCTCTTCGCTGGCCGCGTCCATTGTTACTTGCAAGCTTCACATTAACTGCTGGCCATTGTATATTTTGCTTATTGAGTATGCTTTTGCACCATTATCATTGATTATTTGCTTTTTGCTCTTTGTTGGAGTTAATAAATTTGATTGAAAAAAGTGTATGGTATTGCATGTGCGATGTGCTTGTGATGACACTATTCACGTCTGCTAGGCCCATCCAGTGTCATATATCTCTTTGGACTCGACAGCTACTGAGTGGGGAGTTGTGGCGTACCTGAAGATTTGGCTGGTTCTCAGTCATCTCTGAAACCCTTCCTGACCATTTTGTGGCAGTACTTATAGTCAATTTGAGTTGAGTTTGACCACTGACCCACCCCTATAACCTTTGTATTATTTATGCTAGCAACTTGAAACTTAGTATAGTTGCAAAACGGCTTCTTCCGAAAATCTGTGCCAATTTTGGAGTCTCTAGGTACTCTGAAAGGTTCTCAGAAGGTTCTTCTGGTCAACATGAAAGGAAGGCGCCATAATATTTCATGACGTGAAGCTTCGTAAATATCATTTGCATCTCATTAAATATGTCAAAAATCATGTTTTCATTATTTAAAAATCAAACAAAGCAAAAGGAGCACTCCAGGCCAAGATATAATTGAAAAGGAAGACTTTGCACTCCAGAAAGAAGTCTCACTTAGTCTGCTGTACCTCTCTAAGCCTTCGTTATTTGTCTTAACCATTGCCGCTCAGAAACTCCGTTGAAATTTTGCATCTCTCGATTCTTTCTTCAGGTAATAGCAAGCACAAAGATCCTTCATGTCAATTGCAGGGCTAGCAGTGACCAAAATAGGGTAATAAACAAGTTACAAGAAGAAAGGAGTATGATGAATTTTTCAGCCATTTTATGTGCGTGTGGGTGGGGCTACACGTGACGTTTTGATGATGAAAACATCCAGTCAAACTCAACTGAAACCGACAATACAAGCGATGCCTGACCAGCGGCTTGCAGAGTATCGTAAGCCACGTTTTAATTGCGAGGTTGTTTCAATTGCCAATTGTGAGTCTGGAATATATCTCACAATGAAAAGAATAGTAAATAATAATTTAGTGATGAACGCCACACCTATAATAATTAATAAGCGCCACGCTTATCAAATCATTTTCTTTACACGTGTTTCATTTACAACATCATGAGTGGTATCCTGTGCTATTTTCAGCCCAAATTACCTTAACTAGTCAAGTCCCAATGACTCTTAACATCTTGACGAAAGTTAATCAAGCTTTGGCAGTAGCTTTAGATGGCAAAGGAGAGAAACAAGACAATCAGTTAACTTGTGAGTAGGGTTAGCTCGGCTACCATCTCGCAATTGTTGGAAATGCAAACTAGTTATTTTTTCAAATCCGCAAACTATTAAATATGCAATCAAAACCTGGCCTACTGTATGTGCTTGATGGGATTAGTGACGGCTTCAGGATTCAGTTCAACCGAGCATGTACCCTTGAGCCAGCAGCCAGGAACCTTCCCCTTGCTTATGAGCACCCGAATGTAGTACAGAGTCCCTGGACAAGGACTTACTGGACTGTTGACTAGTCCGGCTGGCCTCATTGGTGCATTCGAATGGGACTAGGGTCCAGGTTAGCCATATTGGTGTAGTCCCGAAAGGTCACACAGTGGGAAGGTGGAGCATTACCACTGACCTTTCTTTTCCGGAGGGGCAATCAGGGAATGATGGGTTCAAGTCCAAATATGCTCCATGTGCTATACCTCTGTTGACCACATCTTGCCGGTGGTAGCTTCTTTCAGGCGAGGAGCTTTGATGCCTAAGATTGACATTAAGTCAGCTTATTGGCTCTGGTTGTTCACCATCAGGATAGACACCTGTTAGTCTGCAGATGGCACGGGTCCCTCCTGGTACACTTTGCCCTTCACTTCGAACTCTGCTCAGCACCAAAAATCTTCAATGTAGTTGCCCATACTATGGACTGGTGCTGCTGGCATCTCCTTTATCGACCATTACCTGAATGATTTTATCATGGTTGCCCCCCAGGATCTGACCCGTGTCCTACCAATCTGGGGATAATGAACGTTTGCAGCCCGTCTCGGTGTGCCCTTGGCTGAGGAGAAATGTGCCGACCCCTCTACCTGTCTCATCTATTCTAGTTTTGAGATGGACTCTGACAAAGGACAGCTCCTCCTTCCACAGGAGAAGGTTGAGAAGATTGATGATACCTTGGCGGAGTGGGCTGGCAGGGAGTGGTACTGGCGGTATGAGTTGGAGTCCCTGTTCAACAATCTTTAGAGTGCGACGAAGGTCATTCCTCCAGGTAGGGCCTTCTTACACCGGATTATGGACCACTTTAGGGGTGGTCTGGCATCACATTAGGCTGAACCAGGGCTTTACGGCGGACTTGCAGTTCCTGTTACCCAACTGGAATGGGGTCATATTCCTCCAACCCCATTGGGAGACTGACAATCACTTCAGATGCCTCTGGTTCATGAGGCTGTTGGGCGTACACTAGCCCCTGGTGGTTCCAGCTCCACTGGCCCAATTTAATGTATCACACACAAATCACTGTGAAGGAACTAATTCCAATAATCCTGGGTGTGATAACCTGGGACCCCTTCTTTATTTGGGGACACATTCGCTTTTGCTGCAACAACCAGGCGGTGGTGGCTGTTGTGAAGTCTAAGGATGTGTGACATCCACACCTCATGTAATTACAGCATTCCTTATTCATGTTTTAGGACATTCTGCAGCTACAGATCTCAGCCACTTATATTGCAGGGAGGGATGATATACTGGCTGATGACCTCTATTGTAACAGGTTATCCTCACAGTCACCCGAGATGATGCCACAACCGTCACCCCTTCCACTTATTGCTCAGGACCTCCTGTACAATCCCAATCTGGACTGGCCATCTGGAAGCTTGATGGAGCTGTTCAGCGCTAGTGCATCCTTGGAATTGCCTCCTTAACTGAGGGAACGTTAAGTCAGCTATTTGTTATTTTAATGCCTTCTGCACTAGGTATGGTGTCAGCTGTCCTTTCCAGACCTTATGATTCCCCATTGACAAAATTTGTGTTTGTGGCTGCCGTTTGGAGCTTTTGTTTATTTGTGGACTGGACAGTCTACCTACTCTGGGCAAAGTTTTTGATTTGGGGTGGCTGCTACAGCTTCTCTGGGTGGTGTGGAAGACTCTACCATCTAGTCACTAGGTCAGTGGTCGAGCAATGCATATCAGATCTATGTCAGAATCCCGAGATCTGAGCTGGCCACCATAGGCTCATTTTTTGCATCTCAGACCAGAGTGGACTGGGTTGTGTGTGGGCTAAGGCATGGGTAAGAGAATAAGTGGGTAAACTGGGACTTACTTTAGTTGTTTTGTGTTAAATGATACTGATTCAATGTCCCACTTCTGGGTTTTGGGTAGGTCCCTTTGGTGGTTGAACCACCCATCAATTTTAACGTATTATTAATTGGGGTGGTTCTCGTTATAATCCATCTTTTTAGTGTCTTCACCTCTAGGTGTACCTAGGGGGAGAGGAAGGGGTCCTCTCCTCTCTGCTGCTTATTACTAATGGTAGTGATAATGATAAAACATGATAGTTATAGAATATTCCACAGAAATTGATAATTCAGTTACAATTTAATAAAATAATAGTATTGTGATAATCATAATAAGGCATAGTATTAGTGAGTCAACCTGTAGCCTTGTATAACGCGTACCAAGTTCCCTCTTTCCCATACCAGTAGTTATGTGGTACTTGATAGTTTTAAACTCTGTTAAAATGAGGTTAATGGGGAAGGAGCCATGCATGTGTAGTATTGCTGTATCAAGCTGGCAAGTCGCCAGAGGTTCTTGTCCTCCCTCCCTCCCTCCTGCCTCTATAATTGTTTTGTAATGGTGCTCTATTCTTTTCACCTTCGAGTGTGACAGATGTCACCCTGTTGGGTTTTGGGCAGGTCTATTTGGTGGTCCAACCACCGTCATTGTTCACCCATGATTTATTGGGGTTAGATTCATTGTAATCCCCCATCTGTTTTCTGTCTTCACCTCTACGCGTACCTAGTGGAAGGGAAGGGTTTCCTTCTCCCTGCTGCTTATAAGTAATGGTAGTTATAATGATGAAGCATGATAATAGTTATAGAATATTTTTCGCAGAAATTAATAATTTAGATAAAATTTAATAAAATAGTAGTATTGTGATACTCATAATAATAAAGCATCGTATTAGTTAGTCAGCCTTTATCCTTGCATAGTATGTACCGGGTTCCCTCCTTCCCTTACCAGCAGTTATGTGGCACTTGTTAGTCTTGACCAAAATTAATATGGTGTTAACGAGTGATGTCTGACTTCAAATGATATTCAATAGGTGAAGGGGACAATCCTCTTTGTGAGCACCTGTACCTTGTTAGACTTGGTCTGTAATGGATGTTTGTGACAAACGTAAGGTATATCATGCATATACATGTACATGTTTATCGCAGTGCATTGTACATGTAGTGGATTATTGGTGCATTTCCTGCATTCTTAGTGTGATATGCACACAATTTATTCCTTTTATAGTTTGATTTATAGTATGTATGATGAAGTTACAAGGAATATAAAAGCTGATGTGATTGGCAATAAAGTTTGTTCACCATTATTGTTTGCACTATTGTTGTTATTAGCCTATGACTTTACATTGCTTGCTTTTGATATGTTTCTATTGTAATTAAAGCTGGAAATGATTTGATGTTTCAGCAATACTTTGCTCGATATTGGAATGTGCTCTATAAGTAAAGGCAACTCTGGATTTAATTTGTTGCTTTATTAAATGTAAGTTAATGTTTCGTTGCAGCTCCTTGATCACTAGTTGTATTACACGGTAGGAGGTTTCAATTTACATCTGTATAGGTTTTATATTATTGCAGTCTTAGCAATAGTATGTGTAGTAAAATGGAGAGTATGGTGAGATGTCTTATGTATTATGTTATAGGTTATGACTCTTGGTTACATATTGAATATTTGTTTGATAATTATATTATTAATCATGGCCACAGTAAGTACTTTATTTAATGTAAATGAATGCTTGCCAATGCATCTTTTGTTGTGTGCATGCATGTTCTCAATAACAATACAAAAATAATTATTTGCACATTGGAATATATTCATGTGGTCTAATAATATGTATTTTCACAATGCTGCTTTCATAAAAAAGTCAATTCAGGATGGCATGAGTCAGCAAATTGAATGGTGCATGTCTAAATCAGAGCTTAATATGCATTGTGAAGCTATTCATGTCAAATTATGTATATTAACTGTTGCTTAAAGCATGTATGCTACAGTTAATTTGTTACTACTTATATAATTTTACATTCATAATTTCAATAGATACGTATTTTACACAAGGACAGCATTGTAGTGTTAAAGAATATGGTCAGACTTGGAAAGAGATATAAAAGGTGAATGGGACATACCACTTTGCCAGAACCTGTAATTTGTTAGTGGCTTGTAATGTTTGTTTGTGACAAACATAAGTTATACCATGCGTATACATGTACATATTTGATATAGCATATATAGCCTGTGTGTTTACATTGTTTGCTGTTGATGATGTTTCTTTTTCACTTCGCTCTAAAGTTTTTACAGTTGCTAATGATTTAATGATTCCACAATAAGGTGAAATGTATTACTTTTATAGTATAGTAAATGACTAAGGCTATCATCTGATTCAATTTCTGGTAACTTAATGAAATTGCTAACAATAATCACCTTTGTAACATTATGTTTTGTTGTATCTCCTTGATCAGTGGTGCTTTCACACTGGATGAGGCACCAGTTTCTAGCTGCACGGATTTCATGTTGCCATACTCCTAGCAATTGAGTACATAGTAAGAGAGAATATTGTGAGATTTCATGGTTTTTAATTGTGTTATAGATTTTGATCAAAGGCTATAATTCTTGTGATGATTATTTCGTTAATTATGGCCATAGTATTTCTTTACTTCTTTTAAGTATCAATTAAAGCACTGTTGAGAGTAGGTTAAGGAAATTATTGCACGAGGGGTGGTTGAGAGGAAAATGTAGCACGAGGCGAAGCTGAGTGATACTATTTCGTAGAGACCGTCCTGAGTGCAATATTTTCCGTGATCTACAAATTAATAGTGCTTTGATTGGTTTGTAGTGGTGCGTGGGCACATTAATTGAAATTTCAAAAGTCGCGCAGGTGGCCAGTGCAAGACAATCATATCTTATTTATCACTATTATTATTGTTACATGTCTAGTGTGTGTAGCTGAGGCTTTTATTTGCCTCTATTAAAGCTTGTGGTTAACAGGAAAGCCCATACATATTAAACTGTGCAGTACTATATATTCCAAACAGTGCTACATTTTTCTACCAAGCGGTTATTGGAAGTTGTAGCACTGGCAGCGCCTTTGATCCGCCCACGCACCATATTACAAGTTATGTATATCGCGTTGTAGGAAGATAGATGTTCATGCATTTAAATTGCTTAAGGATATGCGATGTAAGCGATAGAGCGATATAGGCTCGCGATAACTTGTATTTTTTATCATGAATAACAATATTTTATAAGATTAATGACACATGGTTTTACCTTTGCAATAGAGGAAAGGGAAGTTGATGTGAGAGAGAGTTTTGATAAATTTTACAGGGAAGTTTGCTCTGGTAATAAATGTTACTTGCAGTTTGAGGAGGATTATCTTAGGAGAATTAGGTGAGACATGGAGGAATTGACAAAGGAGCAGCTTGACCAGGTGGTAATGGCTCAGTTAATGGCCACTATAGACAGGAGTAACAGGACTTCAGCCAATAAGAAGACCACAAGGGCAAGGATCCAGCAGCAAACGGTCTAATTTCATAACATGAAAAAGGTACAAACATAAAAAAATAAATGTTATTATTACAACTTATTATTATTCATACTATTATTATTATTATTATTATCATTATTATTGTGCTAAAAAAGAAACAAGGAGAAAAACAAAAATAACAATAAACATAATTTTTATTATTAATTTAGGTGTGTGTGAAGCCATTTATGTTTATACATGGGATTAAGTACGGGAGATTGAAAGCATTAAAAAGGCATCTCACTACAGAGGACTGGAAACCTAGGTGTGTACTATGAGTGTACAAACAAAGCTTACTAATCATTTCATTGAATTGTTAGAGTGCATGTAAACATGGGCAGACTTCCCCACCATGCCTTGTTGGATGAGGATACTGAGAGAACAAAACTATTCTTTTGCAAAAGGTTTGCGCTGGAGAATGGAATTTTGCTGCCAGGAAGAGTCCCAGGAGAGAGGGATGATAAAACAATTCTATTGCCGTCCAGTATGTCAAAACGGTCGATTTATGAGGCATAAAAGTCATCGTACGTGGGGCGTATTCTTTGTGAGTCAGAATTCAAACTGACTTGAAAGCTGTATGTCCCTCGCATCGTCGTAATGAAAACATTGACTGACCTCTGCTGGATGTGCTGGAAGATCAGCAGGCTTGTTTTGAAGAACGCCAATACCTCACTTGAAAACCAATCTCAGGCTAAACGTTTCTTAAAAAATAATTGAAAATAACTACTGTACCTTTAAAATAAACAGGTGATTCAGAAAGCAAGGGAGCACATTGACCATGCTAAAAGAGAGAGGGAGTACTACCAATCTGTTTTGCAGAGGGTGAAGGAGTCAGTGGAGAGGTTGAATGTGGTAGTGGAGAGGCCTGTGTCAGCAATTCCTGAAATACAATTCAGTTTCAATTACGCCCAGCAGGTACTGTCCTACATGTACAAATTAATTACTTACGGAATGTTACGCATTTTCATTTGTTCTCAACTTGTATTATTCCTAGTTTTTTTTAATTTTAGGTTCACTATGCAAGTGACCCTCTGCAACATGGGCCAATTTGTGACCATAATTGACAAAAGGTACCATTTGGTGCATTATTAAATTTATCAGTATAGTGATAATAAGTCAACTTGCGCGTTGTTGGTCGAAAAATAGCTTTTTGCACAAACTGATTACAGAGACAATAAGCTATCATTTGATGCCAAAGACGCCGCTATACTCCTTGTAGTTCCTGAGAAAGAAGGTACTAGATCCTCTAGCCATTACTGTGCACAGAGAGCGTCACACAGCCCATGAAACGGAGGTAAATGGGGCGTCATGGCGACGATCGGTATCCTAGCAACTTACCATGTTTTGAAGCAAATTAAGAGAGGGTACTGTTTCTTGATGGAAGAAGCAAGGCAAATTGCTCTCTTGTTGAATGAGGAAAGTCATAGTTCAAGCATCACAAGCGGAGTGCTGCTTGAGATGCTCCATGACTATTTCGACGACGAGGAGTCAGGTAAACAACATTGCACAAGCTATGAATTACATTAACCACACAATGAATACCTACATACTTAACACCTACTTAGCACTACAATCCATACTACTTACCTAAAATAATATTGTTAATTATGATAACAATACAACAATGACAGTAATATTCTAGAAATAAACATTAAACATTATTATTATAAAAAAACAATAGACAAAGTGATGGAAGATGATAGCAGCAGTGATCATGAGGACATTGATGACGGTGGTGATCTACAAATTAATGGAGAGCTTGAGATAAGTGGGTTGACTGTTATGAGTGAAGACTCACCAGGAGACATGGAGATGGAAGTGAGTAATCCTTAGGAGCCTGAATACAAGGAGACGGCAGGAGTGACAGGGATTGAGGAACAAGTACTGGTACCTGTAGAGGTTGAGAGAGAGGTGGACATAAGGGAGGAGTGGAAAGTGAAAGACTTCCTTCAGGCTGGTTGTGGTTGCTCTGACAGCTGCTGGAATAAGTTTGAACCATCTTACTTGACAGCAACCAGAACCAGCTTGTTGGAGCTGTCTTTCCATGAGTTAGATATGGTTCTGATGGGACAGATAATGGCTTGAACACACTGTGGTGAGAGTACCAGCAACAACAAGAAAACTAACATTAGAGAAAGACAGAGGAACTGCACTACATCACTCATGGGGGAATGAAGGTCAGTGACTTTCTTAAAATAAAATAAAATGAAACGGTACTGTACAGGTATGTCAAGACACTTCCATGTTTATTTATAGCGTTGGGGAGAAGAGACTGAGGAATGTCAGGAAGTCTTTTTTAGGGAATGGGTTGACCTCTAGGTATGCCTCACTTTCATAGTAGCTAAATTGACACTTACTTTAGAGTACATGGGAACACTGGTAAAACGCCGAGGCATGCACTTTCTGCTGACAATAAGAGATTGTCAAGTTCATAAAGAACTATGCAGAGGTGCATCCTATAATGCTACCTGGGCGTATTCCTGGTGTTAAGGACTATGCTAAGACACATTTACTGCCATTACGTACAAGGATGGGGGGTATACAAGGAGTATGTGAGAGCAGTACCAGGAGAGGTTTGTACTTACAATTGTTTTCTTTCATAATGGAGAAAGCTTGTGCCTGACATTCGTGTCATGAAGGCCATGTTGGACCTATGTTGGGTTTGCCAACAAAACAGTGCAGCCATCTTGTGGAGTACTAACCTACCAATAGAGAGACAGACTACTGTAATGACATGTAATATAAATAATTTCATGTAACAATAACAATAATTATTAGGCTTTACAAGAGGCAACTCAACACATTGATCTAGTGAGGAAAGAGAGAGTACTACAGGTCCGTACTAAAGGAAGCTGTTACTCTTCTTGAGGGATTGTTTACTGACCCAGTCAGAGGACTTTATAGTCCACCATTGAGCAGACCATTGGCAGAGTTTGACATTATGGCTCACTACAATTTTGACTATGCTCAGCAGGTAACTATTAACATACTGCATATACATTGTGTATCATTATCACTAGGTCCACTTTCCATCAAATCCATTACAACCAGGACCAATATACTTCCTGACTCCACATAAGTGTGGTATATTCTGAGTCTGCTGCAAGGCGATTCCACAGCAAGTCAACTTTCTGGTTGATAAAGCATTCTTGACTGGAAAGGGAGCCAATGCTGTAATCAGTATGCTCCATTACTATCTGGAGCATCATGGTGTCCACTTTGCCATTGTTCACTTCAATGCGGACAACTGTGCTGGGCAGAATAAGAATAATCCCATAATTTGGGTAAATAAAACAACAAACATTAGAATGCAAACACTTCAGACAAAAGTTACTCACATACCTGTTCTTATATCTTTTAGTATTTGTTATGGAGAGTGCTCACTGGACTGAGCAAGAGAATCAGCCTGTCCTATCTGCCAGCAGGCCTACCAAGTTCTCCCCAGACTGGTGCTTTGGTTTGTTGAAGCAGAGGTTCAGGAGGAGTGTGGTGGGATCACTGCATGACTTGTTGGAGGTGGTAGAGACGTCCACAAGTGTCAACAAAGCACAGGTTGTTGGCACACTGGAGGGTAAATGTATTGTGAAGTCATATGATCGGACTAGACACCTGGCACCTTTCTTTAAGAAGATTAAGGCCATTAAGACATTCCATCACTATGTGATGGATTGTCAAGCAATGGGTGAGGTCTCCATGAGAAACACTAGCGATGATTCAGTCATGAGGGAGCAGCTCCTTAGGGAACCAACTGTAATACC
>NW_003546485.1:54485-95021 GCF_000090795.2 Amphimedon queenslandica | reverse complement strand
AAGGGGAATAAAGACATGCAAGAACTGTTGATTTACTTGTCACAATAGCCATACATGTAGTAACTAGTGGCATGTCAGGTTATAAGCTCTCAGTTCAATCTGTTGGTAAATGTCATACATATCCCACTGCATATCCATCTATACAGTTGGTCAGTCTCTCCCTCACTCTCACCATCCTCATCTTCCTAGTCGGTCATTCACTTTCTCTCTCTCACTCTCTCACTTGCGGCCTCAAAATCATCCTCTCTCCACTTTCAGTGGTCTCACTCACTCCCACTAGGACTCCATGGGTGGCGCCTCCAATGTTGAGGATGGCGCTGTCAATCCCACCCTATGGATGTTCCTTGTGTGTAGTATCTCTTTCTGTCTCATGCCAGTGGCACTGTTACCACTCCTATCACTCTCACGGTAAGCTACATATACAGGTAGGTTGAAGTTCTTACTCTATTACACATTATAGTCACTCTTAAACTGTCTCCCTTCTTCACATGTACCATCAAACTCTCTCTCTCTCTCTTACTCTCCCTCACCTCATGGTACTCCCTCTACTTCACTCATACATGTATCTGTCTCTCATTACTGAGAGACAGTCAATATTCCAATAATAGTCAATATTCCAACTCATGGTAAGCTACATGTACTACTGTACACAATGCTGAAATATCCTTCCTCTCTCAGTCTCTCTCCCTCTCTTTCTCCCCCTCACTGACTGACTGGACAATAGTTGACAGTTGAAGTCAAAGTAAGCTACACGTACTGGAATATACAATGCTAAATTATCCTTCCTCTCTCAGTCTCTCTCTTCCCCCCTTCTCTCTCTCCCTCCATTCTCTCTCTCTCTCTGTCTCTCTCCCTCACAGACTGGTCTCCCTAACTAATAGTGATCACTCTCACTCATGGTAAGCTACATCCACTACTATTCTTCCACTACTATTATCCACTACCATCTACTACTATTCTTCCTCAATGCTAGTACTGTCACTCACTGTCTCCTCTGTGTCTCCCCACTCACAATCCCTTGTCTCACTCATTGTCTCCTTCACACGTCACCACTGGCCACCACAAAGTCTCACTCACTTATGGTAAGTTAGGTGAACTAACACTATACACAATAATACACTATCTATCCTATGCAGTATCATCTTTCTAGTACCCTAGGGTAGTCTCTCTTTTTTCACTCACTCGCTCTCTCAATCCTCACTATTTCCCTCACATGTCACAATAAATAATGGTAAATTACATGTACAACTATACACAATAATACACTATCTATCCTTTACAGTATCATCACTCTAGTACCCTATGGTAGTCTCTCTTTTTTCACTCAGTCGCTCTCCCAATCCTCACTATCTCTCCCACTCACTACTCACTGTTTCACATACTCCCTCAATTACTGTTCCCTCACTGTCATAGTAAGCTAACTACACAAAATACTATTCACAGTTATAGTACTCACTTTCTCACACTTACCTTATAACTCTTCCTGGACGTTCTTGTGTCTTTATGTTTGTTGCTTTACTTCTCTGTTTCATTCTAGGTCCTTCAATCATTAAGGTCCTTTTCCTAGAGTGGAGACAATAATCATTGCACTCATTCATGTTTTTTAATAATAATAAATATTTTGTGTCAAGTTGCTACAAGCTTATTACTTGGTTTTAAAGGTTCTACAGGGTATCGGGAACTTTTACAGAGTTGCTAGAGCTATCACAGGCTTTCTAGAGGTACAGAAAGGGTCAGCTTTGCTCTAGCCAACTACAGGGTCGCTCGAGCAAACAGTGACTTTTAGAACAAACATAGACCTGCTTTAGCTAAAATTGGATTTTTAGAGCTGATACAGAGTTTCTAGAGCAAAAAAAGTCGCTCGAGCAAACTAAGGGTTGATCGAGTTAACCGTCAGTCGCTCGAGCAAACAAAGTGTCACTTGGCTACTTAGGTCTGGCTAAAGTGTAAAAAAACCTTACAACAAATGTAAGACTCACCTTTTTTGTCTTGCCATCTTCAATAAGAGCAGCAGCATCAATAAGAAGCCTTCACCGAGCAGAAGAAGGCCATTTTCCTCTCCACATGACACAGAAGTATACGGATACTGCTAATGAAATCTTTAAGAAGCTTTTTCTCCAATTACTGATTTGGTCTGTACCTGGCACTCCTTCATCTTTGAGGGGCTGTAAATAAGCAACCATAAGGTGGATGGAGCTGAAGCCTTCGCGACTGGGATTAGCAAAGATTGCTTTACAACTTGGTACATAAATCTCAAAATTGATTTTTGCGCCAAACGGTACCTTTTGTCAATTATGGTCACATTTTCTTCCTTACTCCAAGAAAGTGTAGCCTGTTTGGCGTGTGCGGCAAAGCAATCCCCCAACAAGTGACCTATATAGTCAATGAAGTCGTAGACACAGGAAAGGGGGCCAATGCAGTTATCAGTAACGTACAACATTACCTTGAAAACCATGGATTAAAAGCTGTCCTTTTTTGTAAATGCTGATAACTGTATAGGCCAGAATAAAAATAATGCATTAATGCAGTATCTGGCCTGGAGAGTATTAAATGGCAGGAAAGCATCAATTGAAATATCATTTCTCCCAGTAGGCCACACTAAATTCTCACCTGATTAGTACTTTGAGCTAATTAAACAGCGCTTTAGGAGTACTGAACTTGGTTGCCTTCAGCACATTGCCCACGTAATCGATGATTCCTCTCACGTCAATGTTCCCTAAACGGTAGGTACATCAGAATGGGAGGTCATTGTGCCATCTTAATACTGGAAAGGCTTCCTTTCTCCCTACTTCTGCAATATCAAAGACATCAAAATGATACATCGCTTTACCTTTGAGGTACAGTCACTGAGGAGAGGAGACTTAATCACCAAATTATCCTGCAATAACCCACTGACAGCAGTAAGGATACTCAGGAACACCAACTCCAGTCCTCCTACCTGCATTCTACCCATAATACCACCCAAAGGGTTGTATGCAGAAGACAGTGCTACATCTTTGAGAAGATTTGAGATATCTGCTCCAATGACTGCAAGACAAAGTGTGCCTTCCATTTCAAAGCCTGCCTCATGTGCCAAAAACACCCCCGAAGCACCACAAGAGAGAAATTTCTTCAGTAGTCCTCCACAAAAGCGCCAGAGTTGTCTAGGATAACACTTGTATTTCTGCCACTTAATACTCTTTTGGTCCCTTTTCCTATGGAAAAAAGTAAGTATAAGCATCCAACACCAGTTCTCATTATTATTGATGATGTGATGACACAATGTCATCACATTATCAAAGTATTTTAAAATCTCATTGACATCTTTTACAAAGGTCTCACTTACACTCCCTCTACCACTCACTACCTCACTCTCACAAAAGCTCTCTCTCTTTGCTCTTTAATGGTTAATGTGTTTCCAGTAAAAGGTGGCCTGACTATAAGGTACAGAAACTTTTTAACTTGCTTATACTATCAGTGCTTAGTCAGCAGCCTGCAACTATTTGACTGATTTGCTGAGTCTCTCTCACAAAAGTTTTCTTGGTAGGCTTTAGACCATCTGCTGAGCATCCTTCATCATGACATACGTGTAGCCCCATCTGCATTTTGCTCTCAATTTTCCACTGCCCATTCTGCCTTTGCCGTTGCCCTTCCATCCTGTATTGCCTTTCCTGCTTCAATTGCTGCGTCACTCTTGTCCCAGGTCATTACTGCCATTTTGTCGTTGCTACCCTCAAATTTCTCTCACTCCCACCACACTCCAGGAAATCTGAAGCATTCCGTAAGTGAATTATTGTTATGTGACACTTAAATTCTCTCACACTCTATAGGCTCTTTAACCTGCACGCTTTTGTCCTTATCAATATCTACCATTTGCTGCTCTCAACACTGCTTACCATCATCTAATATTTGCAGCTCTCAAACTCGACATATCTGCCTGCTCTCTTATCACTGCTCAATATCTTTGCCATGCATCATCACTGACATCACCATCGTCATCATCACTTGTTATTATCATCATCATCATCATTATCATGTCTTTCTGGTCAACAATAACTTTATCTCACCTCCATCTCTCTTTATATCTCACATTTATCTCGTCTCTCCTCATTTCATGTAACATCAAAATACGTAAAAAACAAACAAAAAAATGTTCGTGTACCGTAAGCATAAGGACACCACAACAACACATTGAGAAAGAAATATACAAAAAAATTAAAAAAAATAGTTCATTAACTGCAGTTGAACACTCCACTTAACTCTATTCTACCAGTAAACCCTGCTCTTACTCCTACTCTACTTTTGTAGCATTAACTAATTACTCCTACTCTACCATCGTTTCATTAACTTCAACCAACTTTCTATCACACTGAAATTCATAAATTTAATCATTTATCTTGCAGCCAACAGTACAAGTACATTTCTTACCTATTGCTCTCTCTCTCTCTATAAACTCTCTACTATGCTCTACTAAGCTACATGTACATACAAAGGTACTTATACTTGTAGTAATACACATCTTACAATGACTAATCCTAGTAGATACTAGTTACATGTAGCAACAGCAGCACAGTACAGTACAACAGCATACTCAATGGGTGATACCTCAAAAGTTAAGGAAGGCACTGTCAATTCCCATCCTATCAATATCTAGTGTCTACTGATACAGTAACAGGCATAGTCATTTACATGTCATAACTAGCACTAACTTTTAGGTACTTTGTCTCTCTCACTTAGTCATTAGTAATTCTCCCTCACTAACTACACAATAAAGAAATTAGTTATTGACATAAAGCATTTCACAATTTTCATTAAAATTGTCATTTAACTATAGTCACAGATTGTACCTCAAAGTTCTCCCAGTGACAACATTAGACAGTATCACAGTCTAATTTCTTTATGAGTATAGTCATTAGAAGAACCTATAGCACTCTTTTACTCTGTCACTCAACTCATACTACTCACTCATGGTAAGTTACATGTACAACTATACACAAAATAACACATTGTCTCTCCCATACACTGTAATCACTACAAGTACTTAAGGGTACTCCCTCTTTCAACTCACTGTCTACAGACTGTTTACATACAGAGTCAAACTCACTCATCATTTATAAATATACATGAACATGTACACAATATGACATTGTCCTACAGCATACAGAAATCACTCTTTGGTCTCCCTCACTTTCTGACACAGAAGTACAATGTACAAGTAATTAATAGGAAAAAACTTATTATTTTCATTCTACTCAAGAAGGCTCTCTCTATACCATCGACATGACACATTTATAACGTTTTATTCATTTCTTATCAGGCAAGCAATGTACAAAGAAAATGAAAGTGTAATGAAAAAGGTAGCTTCAGAAAAACTAATGTTTACTTACTTTTGTCTATACAGCTTGCTATTATACATATACCAGCATCCTTGAACTAAAAGTATCATATTAGTACTAAATTGCCATTCACCTGTGTATAACTATAACGAACAACAAAGTTTAATAAAGAAAGGTATGCTACAACAACACACATACATGTATTTGCTCTCATCTATACAGCTTGCCTTTGTAGCACCATCCTTGATTTAAAAGTATCATTCCTGTACTAAACTACCATTCACCTGTGTATAACTATAAAGAATAACAAAGTGTAATAAAGGAAGGTAAGCTACAGCAACACACATACATGTACTTTCATCTATACAGCTCGCTATTGTGGTACCACCATCCATAAATTAAAAGTATCATACCAGTACTAAACTGCCATTCACCTGTGTACAGCTATAAAGAACAACAAAGTGTAATAAAGAAAGGGTAGATACAACTATAAACATGCATGTACTTACTCGCATCTATAGAGCTTGCTATTGCACCACTATTATTGTGTAACCGCTGCCACACCTGCGTATAACTATAAAGAACAACAGTGTGATAAAGAAAGGTTAGCTGCAACAACAAACATGCGTGAACATACTCTCATCTATACAGCTTGCTATTGTACCACCATGCTTGAATTACAAGTATCATACATGTACTAAACTGCCATTCATCTGTGTATAACTATGAAGAATAACAAAGTGTAATAAAGGTAAGCTACAATAACACACATACATGTACTAAGGCCATCTCATAGCACAGGTTGCCACTGATCAAGCAGGCGCTAACACCTTCAGTATCAGCCATTCTAATACCTGTAAGGATAAAAGTGTAATAAAAAGGCAGTGTCTACAGGTCCAGTAACCGGACACTGTTTTCAATTGCTAGAGATCCAGCAGTCCATTTTTCCCTGTAAAACAGCTTGTGTGCATGTGCATTATTGCAAAATGGAACTTGTTTTTTTTCATCATGAAACGCTAAACCCCAATTTCAACCTTACAACTTCAGAAACTAAGATGTACGAGTGTGTTATTTCTTGACCTAAATTGGAGAAACAAACAAAAAAAAATCATTTTTAAAAAAGAAAAAAATCAAGAACTGTAGCATAGTTCCATGCAGTAGTTCTGACCAGATTCGAACTGCTGCCCACATCCATGCAATCCACACGGGCCTCTCCACTACACCACCATGACCCTGCTGCATTTGTGATGCTGGTCTTTGGATTTCTACTCAATTATTCATACTGGGGGTAGCCAAGTATTATATACATACATATTGGGGCGATGCCCCTGTTACCGGATCTCTAGCCCTAAATTCTGTGTCCCATTACCGGACCTGTAGACACATTGTAATAAAAATGTAGGCAGGATACTTATTAATTAATTAGATATCCTTACAGGCACACTGGATAGAATATCAGCTGAACTACAAACTTCAGGATAGCTTACAACAGTCTCTACTGGTTGCTGACAGTCGGCTGACCGTAAAATACTTGCATACCTATAAAATCATTAATTACATGCAACATTTAAACATTATAAGTCATTTTAAACTTATTTTTAAGCATGTGTAGTACCTTTTAGTTCTTAAATTGCACAGAAAGGAAAGAAGCATGATAATCTTGAGAAGGAGCCATGATGGTGGGCGTGGTTACCACCCACACCTCTGCATTACACGGGCAAGAAAGGAAACATTAAAAATGTTTTCTTCTACGATTTTGCTGTAGTAAAATGGTAGCAATGGAGAAGACGCTCACGTTTGTTACCAAGCAGGATTAGTTCCGATTGTGGCGTCTCAAGTACCATTGGAAATAGCAAGTTTCAAGCTTTAATATGGTTAGAGCAACTTATTATTTGTCATACCCACCAATAGGTCAATTTTCTCATGCTAGGCCACAATTAATAATAGTTGTAGTTCTTACTATATGTGTTCTTCCTACCCCTGCCCTGCAGCCTGAATGTCTGGCTCTTAAAAGATTGTTGTACTAAAGTCAAATGGAGAGACAGGTAATTAAATTGGTACAATGGATTTTTTCCAAATCTTACAATTTGACAATTAACTTGACAAAGTTGTGACACAATGGTGAGCCTCTGCTGCTGCAGAGCTGCCGTTCCCAGGCTACCAGGTACTGTAGTTGGAGCTGAAAAGAATGCAGGTGGCAGGCCTCCGGCTAAAGAAATTGCTGGAAGTGGTGAGCCTCCAGCTACTGGTAAAGCTGGAGGTGCTGGTCAAGGTGGCTGCCACCAGCTACTGGTGGTTATGCTAGAGGTGGCAGTGGTGGGCCTCCAGCTGCTGGTAGTAGTGCTGGATGTGGCAGGCTTTAAGCTACTGGTGGTAGTACTGGACATGGTGCTGGAGGTGGCGGGCTTCCAGGCACTGGTGGTGTTCGCAGGCCTCCAGCTACTGGTAGTGCTTGTGGTAATGGCTGGCCTCATGAAGGTAGTGGTGGAGGGCCCCCATCTCTAGCTGCTGAAGGTGGCAGTCCTCCAGCTACTTGTAGTGTTGGTGGTGGTTGCTGGCCTCCTGGAGGTGCTCTGGTAGAGTTCCTTTATCTCCAGCTGCTAGTGGTGGCAAAGGAGGAGAAATTTGACCTTGCTCATCATAATCCATAAACTACCAACAAATATAAAAATATATTGATTGCTAATGTAGGTTTGTAATTGAACTGACTTGCTGCTTTTTCACAAAAAGTTGTGAAACTAAAAAAAAATTGAAGAGTTGTGTACAGAATTTGCCGGAAAAATGGCAACTAAAGCTCAATGTAAACCAAAGTTGTTTCAGAACAAGAAAAAGATTTTAGTAATGCATGGTCAATAAGGGTTAATAATTTATCAGTTAGGCTATTAATATAATTAATGATTAAAAAATTGAAAATAAAGGAAAAAAGTAAAAGATGATTGTATCAAAATTGTTTTTTCAATGCAGGTCTTATGTTTTTTCTTTCAAAATTTTTTTCTTCTAGTAATGAACTAACACCTAAGGAAAAAATTATAATTATCAATAAAACGAATTATTAATTAATAAAATATATTAATATGTATGGAATTGAGTAAATAAAAACATCTTTTATTAAATAAGAAAAAGTAGGATTGTCAAAAAATACAAGAAATAAGGTGGTTGAGTCAACCATAATAATAATTAAAAGTTCAATTAATAATAATATTAAGAAAAGTTGATTAATGAAGAAATGATTTAGTAAAAAATTATACAATTTAAAACCCTAGTTTGCACTATTTTATGAAGGAGTATTGTTTCTTTAAAATAACTAATGTTAATGAAAGAATTAAAACCAAACTGCTTAGTTGCAGGCTACACCAAGCATGGCACAATTCCTAAAAAGAATATTTAAATCTGCAGATACTTTACTGAATCAAAAAAATTAAAGAATGCAATAGCCAAATAATTATCTATAATTTTCAATTTTTAATTCTGATGACAGCATTTTAGTCAATGAATACTAAGTGAAAAGTCTTATTAATATTTATCACATTAATTAATTTTCATCATAGTAATTTAGTGGAGCAATCATATAGGTGCAGTGACATAATAATTATGAAAAGTCTATTATTATTGTAGCCTGCCTATTATCATTTTCCACACAGTAGGGTTTTGAAATTTTGGTACCGTGTTGCTTGAAACTTTTGTGAAATGTAAATTTCGTGGTTTTCGTCGTTATGGGTTGCCCACAAAATTTAAACCCACAAAATCATTCAAGTGCTATCCCTTACAGGCTAACGGCTATGTAAACTGTCAACCATGAAACTGAAACCACAAATTGCCCCACTAGGAGGAGCAAACCACAAAAATATTAACCCACGAAAATATCGAAGCTATATGGTATTATTTTAATGAAGATATTATTTGCTTATAAATTAACATTTATCATTATTAATTAAACTATTAGTTATTGTTATGGTTGAAGTCAACTACCTTGTGTTTTTTATTTTGACAAACCCTACTTTTTTATAAAAAATAGAAATTTTTTTATGTACATGTAATTCATGTCACTTTCTACATCCATTACCAAGATCAAAGGTCACAACAACTTCCTCATTACTTTCTTGAGAACTTGGTCAAACAACTAACAAGGAGAGTATCACAAAGTGTATAATGAAATCTTTCATACATAATATTTACCATTTAAATTTAATTATGTAGTAGTAAAGGTGACTGTGAAGTGCAATCAGACAGGAAAAATTTTTTTGACACCTTTGGAAACGATCAATGGGAAAAAGATATTAATATTTGTCATAACTAGAGTGTTAGTATTTGTTACAAATATAAGTTATGCGTCATAATATTGAAAAAGCAAAGGAAGTTGTATTAAATTTTTTTACCATTTTGTTTAGTTAAAAGCACCTGCAAAAGATAAGCCACCTTATTCAGGACAAAAATCATTAAAGAACAAAGGTGTTCCCACTATTAATAAAAGGAATACAGCTTCTTTTACCGCTAAAGAGAAAAATTCAAAATTTAACTGAAGTTAAAAAAATTGTCAATTAAAGAATCTTCACAATAATTACAGCACATAAAATAACTAGCTAAAAAATTTTTAGAGGTAACATTTTTAATGATTTTCATTCTGTTGCAAAATTTGTCATGTGCAATTGAGCATGTATACAATTGGTTCAAAGTTTAATTTTGGCAAATGTATCATTATGCCAAATTTGCTAAAATTTTCACTGGCACTTCAGTAATGTTCATAGGAACAACCAAGAGTGCATAATTATTTAGGGACAGTGTCTAACCTGCCTATATTCTGTGATACCACAGCGCATAATTTTTAGCATGCAGCATTGCTCTTTGAACTGCTATCACTTCAGTCATGCTTAGCAGATGTAGGCAGGTACTTAATCTGTTACCCAAAGGAGCACCAGAGACATCAGCAAAAGAAAGCACAACCAGTAAATCTAAAAGATTGAAAAAAGGCTCCGCTGAAAAAGGTAAACAACGTTGGAAACACATCTTGACTAAGAGAGAAATCACTCTTGTAGTAAAGCACATTAAAACTGTTAAATTTGTGGACCTATTGAATCATGTAAAGAACTGACAGCTAAATGCACTGGAGATCTAGTTGAGCCTGTCATGGATGCATTAGTGAAAGATGACAGCTTGCTGAAGGAGTTGATTCTGCACCATCCAGCAACATTTGTGTCTTTTTATAGCCAAGTATCCAGTAAGGGAAGAGAAAAATTCTTAAATTTTCAAATAGAGTGGTACAACCAATGCAGCATATTCCTTGCACCAAAGGATTTTCAATTTTCCAATATTATTAGAGACCCTTCAGCTGGAACTTTGACAACCCGATTGCCATGGCAAAATTTTTCCCTTATGATTACTCTCAGTTGCCACAGCAATATTATCAAAGTGTAATAATTCATCTGTCATCAATTACGAACGACTATATACTACAACAAATGAATTCCTTTCTAGCCATTTCATTGTCTGGCTCTTCAAATAGCAGCCGAGAGCAACATGATAGAGTAATCAATGAAGATGATATTTATTATCGTCTTGGTGGAGTCATAATAGCAGAAATGGTTACAAATGCATCAAAAGGTGTAGTGAAGCCCGTAGAAATGAGTTATCTGACGAAATCACAATTCTACAAGCAATTAATTCCAAAGATAAAGGTGGCATGCCAGCCTATCTGCAGTACCGTGATTTAGGCTACATGTACATTTTACAAGCTGCTTTTGTATCATTCTTTTGTGACATTGACAAATGCGTAAGACAAGTTGTAAATCAATCTGGATTTGAAAAATATAGAGATGAAGTTGTGGAGGTATAGATTGAAGTGTTACATTGACTTATTTTTTGTTCATTTTATATAGGTGGCACATTCAACATTTCAAAAGCAAGAAGTACTAAGAGAAAAGTTCCATTTATGCTTAAATGAAGTTGTCCCATCTGAAAATGACCGGAGTGACTCTGCTAAGAGAAATGTCTGCCTTGAAATCATGAGAAAGTTCTGTAACATACGAATCAAACAGTTTATGACAGTACAGCAACAAAAAATTGCTTCTAAAACTGGGCATGAGTCAACTATAGGTCAAAATCTACGTCACTCACTTTTAACTCATCATACACAAATACAATCTCGTGTTAAAATGTGAATCTTACAATTAAATTATTTATGTAAATGCTAAAAGCCTTTAAAATAAATTATAATAACTTAATGAGTGCATTACTACATACAGGTTTACATTTTCATGATCAGTTACTAATCTTTCCATACTGTTTCTTCTGTAATGGAAGTTCAACAGTTGACAGCTCTTCATCTCTGTAATCCTTTCCACATTTATGGGAAGTTATGGGAAGCAACAACTTGCTTTACTACATGAGCTGCATGAGCAGCGTAATAATTGCCTGCATCCAATTTTTTTCCGCAAGAATGCTTGTATTTGTTGAAAATAGCCTCAACAGGGGCGGATCTAGGATTGGATTTTTGGGTGAGCCTAGATGATTTGGGTGTGATAATTAGTGGGTGTGGTCAACAAGGCCTGCATTCAAAGTCAAAATTTTGAAGATTAAAGCTGTTAAAATGAGCTCCTTTGTGGTTTACAAAGTGTTTGCATAGTCATGTCTCACAGTTTACATAGTCATCCACATAAAAAAGTTGATTTCAAATTATTGCACAAAATTTTTCGGTGGGCCTGACTCACCCTGGCCCACCCCTAGATCCGCCCCTGAGCCACAACAGCAGACCCTGACAGGCACAAGGGGGAAATGAGATATCGAGGATGTTTCCTAAGGAAACTTTTACAAAGTGAAGTGAAACCATACATATGTATTCTTAAAAGATCAAGTGCTATAAAATTGAAAATAAAAATTTAGTATAAAGGTCAGAAATAACGATAACTTACTCTGCCAGGCAAGATATTTTCTTGTAAATTATCTGAAACTTTTGAATTGTTTATCTGTGATTAAAAAAATCAAAAAACTATCATGAATGAACATTTACCTTACTGTAAAATTTGTCTAAACCAATCAGTGAAGAATTTAAATCCCTTCTCAATTTTGAGGATTACATCACAATTTATTTTATCAACTTTGCTGTGACTCAAAAAACCATGTTCGAAGGGGTTACTGCATGCTTCAAGGTACAGAAGAGTCTTGTTAGTTGATTCTGAAGATTCTGGATTTTCAGTTATATGGCGATAGAACTCTGATAATACGTGCTCTTGCTATATGAAACACAAAAATCAGTAGTTAGAGAAAAGTAATAATTACTTGCATATATTTGGCTGGTTTGACATTAAGTTTTGTCCAGGCATTTCTAATTATGTAAATTTCTTTTAATTTCGGAACCGTCCATGTCAAGCCTGACCGAGCCCTTTCCCACTCCCGTGAATACATAGAAACTATGGAATCCCAGCCAAAGAGTACATTATCCAATTTAAATGACTTAGTTCCACCAGACTTTGAAAAAAAAGAGTGCATTTATCATGTTTTTGAGCTACGAGTTCAAATAGATTAAGCACGAAAAATGAATCTATGAATATACTTGGTTTGTCGGACAAATCATCCAATATATATATTCTGAAGGATCAAATGGGTTTCTCATAAAAGGTTCAACTTCGAAAGGGTCTTATTTATCTGTAGCAGGATTGAAATAATAGGATAAATTCAATTTTATCAACTGTACCTATATCAATTGGATACACCCCACTGCAACTATGTGTTGCTTTAATTAATGCTAGATTGGAAGATGCTCCATTACAAACAATAGTTGATGTCTTTAGCCCATGTAGATGAAACAATTTTATTGTTTCATAGACATACGACAAAGTATACCTACTCTCCAATGATTTAGCACATGTATAGCAAGGTCCAATAATATCGAAATCAGTGGTAAGATCCCTCCATACAAACTGAAGTATGTAGGATGTCAGCCAGTAATGAAAAATCTGTGATTCATTTCAATTGTTGGTTACGAGAATTCCACATTAGCCTATTTATAACTTTCACTTCATCATAAATCAATACTCCATCTTTGCATGACTCCTTCCCATTATTAACTCGCTTATGACAATGCATAAGGAAGTGTCCTACTTGGTCCTCAATATAAGCATTATTGGCTCCAGGTTCATGGAGAAAAGCACTCGTGTAGGCCTGTTGTGTTGAACGACCTGGTACTAAAATTTTGAAAGACTTAAGGGTCTCATATGCAGCTGGGCTACGTACATAAACAGAAAGAGCTAAGCAAATTGTAATGGAGCTCCATCTATTATTCCGTTTTCCTGATTCTGAATAAAATATAATAAGACAAATTAAAATGTACACTTACTGTTTCTCAACTGATCCTCTTGAAATTCCTTTCGGTTTCTTTCCTTGTCACTTTTCCATACTTCTCGTTTTATAGAACCTACTCCATGCTTATCACCTTCAACAAAGAGTTTTTCTAGCTCATTCGAGCAGTTCTGCTCAATTGATGTTACAACTGCTTCCATTTCTTCATCTTGATCATCATCGAGTGGTATTTCTGTATGTTTAAATGCATATAATCTGCATTTAATGTTACCTATCAACATCTTTTGGTTTTTCCTATGCGGTGCTTGACTATCGGGTGACATATACATTAACTTAGCATTGGAAGATGCTTCAGTACATTTAAGCTTTTTATGTGAACTTTCCGCAGCTGTACGTCAAGCTTGATGCTCTAAATCACACCTCAAGCGAACACACGATGGGCATCTTACAATAATGGCTTTCTTTTGTTCAGTTGTAGCTGTTTTAAAAACCTTTTATCACAAACAGCAGTTAACAGAATCAATACAATATAGTGGCACCTAAGACTTGCGTAGACTTTCGATATCAAATCTTATGACTTCCTTGTGCTGTTGGTATTCCATTTCATCTATGCAAGGACAAAATTTATAAGAATTAGACTCTAGGTGATACCTCTCACAAAGCAGCATGACATCTGTTGGGTTGATTAGAGTCCCACTCTTGATTTCCTTCAAAACTATATGGACTACATACTCTTGACCTTTAATCAAGATCCTACATCGAGAGATTAAGCCTAGTGGTGGGTGATTATGAAGCATCTGGTGTTGAATTACTAGACAGGGTCGATATTCAGAATCACATTTCACAACAGTAAATCCTTCAAGATCTTTCAAAATATCATATATAGAATCTAAAAATACCACATTCTGTACATTAGAAGTGGTTTCTTGCAGTAATTCTGCTTTAAATTTCGTAATATCGCCTTCAAGTTTGTAGCTTACAGCACACGCCATTTTAATTAAAGCACCACGCTAACCCCACTTTTTAATCAATATTGAAGTTAAAAGATCAATGCAATTGACACGCAAGGCGTTTATAGTGATTACTGAATTCTTAGACAGTACACTTCAGTATACAGATGTAAACATACGTGCTGTGGTATCACAGAATATAGGAAGGTTAGAGACTCTCCTAAATAATAATACACTCTCCCTAAATAATAATCCACTCTTGGAACAACCTATAGCTACAAGAAACTTTGGTGGGGATAAATTTTTATGAGTTTTTGCAAACTGGTGGATCATCTACCAAATTACAACATGCAAAAATGATTTTTAACTCTTACGTTAATTGTAAATATTGGAAATTTAAAACAAGTCACAATAATACGACATTCAAAAATCCTGCAAATTCATCATTTTCAAAACTTTTTGCCCTCAATTTTGCACACATACTGTAAAGTGCAGTTCACCCGAAGGAAAATAACAGGTTTTGAAACCAACATCAATTATTCATCCATGCAGTTCCTTATAATTTTGCATCATTGATACAGGTTATTGTTGATCAAAAAGATACTGAAAGCCTTCTAGACAAAGCTGCAAGACTTATCAAAGCAACAAGTGTCCAATCAAATACACCTACAGGTCAAAGGGAACAGAAATCTAAAAACAGCACTAGCAACATTCACGTTAGTAAACCCCACACTTATTTTACTTTTGTTTTGTAGTCCTTATTAATATCAATGGATCTTAAACTTGATGAAATTCTTGAGAAGTTAACTAGTAATAGAGATGTGAAACAAAGATGCAAACATGATGCAGATGTTACTAAATATTTTTTTAAAGTAAAGTAGTGTGAGGAAATAAGGATAAAAATAATTTTTTCTGGGAAAATGGAAATAGGTTACCTTCAATGGAGATAAAAGATCCATATGCCTAGGATGCAATCTTCTTAATGCTCTTGTCACTAAATAGGAGCAAAAGGAAGGCATACTTTTTAAAAAAAGAAAGAGCATTAAGAAGGCACTTAACTCACAATAAGTGCAAATATCATATGGTATGGTGTGTTACCTTCAATGGAGATAAAAGATCCATATGCCTAGGATGCAATCTTCTTAATGCTCTTGTCACTAAATAGGAGCAAAAGGAAGGCATACTTTTTAAAAAAAGAAAGAGCATTAAGAAGGCACTTAACTCACAATAAGTGCAAATATCATATGGTATGGTGTGTATTTGCTAATGCAAATTTTCAATGCTATTAAATTTTTAAAGAATGTGTAAGAATCAAGTGCTCTGATTTCAATCATACTAAACCAGAGGCAATATTGAACCAGAAACTTAAAAAGTTTTAGGTTCCACGTAATGATGTTCACTTTAACTTGAGTGAATAAATGTTAGCTTTATTATTACTATTATTATCTCTGCAGTAAACATTTTCATGTTTTCTCTAGGAGGTGAAGGTTATATAGGACAAACTAAAGTGATTTTGCAAGATCTTGTTATAGATCTTACACTATCATGCATGACACAATTAAATCTTACATTTACTTAAAACACATTCTCATGAGACAATTGGGCATGCAAAATGGCAACTAGCAGAAGGTGCTGTAGCTGCTATAAAATGGGGTTTGTCACTGGCATACTGTGTAATGAACGGCTCAAAGTGTGTCGCTTGTGCGTTGCCATGGAGTGTATTTTACTAAAGGCAGCTTTTTTGCTGCCTCTCCTGGTCCTGCAGAAACCACACAAGAGGTCTATATTATAAAAGCATTGTAAACATATGGAGCTTCACCTTGTGTTGTAAAAGGATGTGGTATTCCAGAGCTATTAAAAGAAGGTAATACTACTATACAAAAAAATTTAATGACAATAGTCGTAATATAAGAAAGTCAGATTCTCTTCACTTGTTTGAGTCCTAATTGAAAATTGATCGAAGGCAGGTCACACTCTCACTTTTATTTCCCCTCTGTAAGCAAAACTTCTCCTTCAGTACTGTAAAAGACGCTACTTAAAACAAACAACCAGATCTAGCCCGTGTCCCCATCTCACTGATTGCTTACAAGTACTCCAGCAACTAATCATGATTCTCATTCTAATCTCTTCCAGCACACTGATAATGTCGTGATTGTGAGAACTATCATGTCTATAAATGGTCTTTCAGGTTTCAATGTTTTCTTTTGGACAAAGATGTGCACATTCTTTAAAAGTTAATTAGGTGAACTATGTAATTCAGTGGCCTGTGCTGCGAGGAAAATGTGCTCACTGAACTTTGATTTGTCTGGACTAGAGGCCCTGGTAGCAGTCCATTGATGGTACTACATTACATATAAACCTTGGGGTTTGTCCTATAGGAATTGGTCAAGTTTGCTGGAGACCAATTGGGAAAGCAGCATTGTTAATTTTCAAGAACAATAATGAAGTGACTGGTTCTAGACAGCACTGATCTTGACAGAACTCTGAATGTGAGTGCATTGTTTATTGTGTCCATGAATTGTATGATGATAAAACTATGTGTCTCCTTTCTATTGATGTCTCAGATGCATTAAATTCTGTGAACATAGGAATAGAACTTTGTAACATGTTACACCTATGCCCTTACACTTATAAACTCAACAATCACCTTTTTATTAATAGTAACTGTGTTGACAGGGAGATCCTCTAGAAATGAGTATGTATTTTGTGGCATCTGTCCCATTGAGGAGCTTGATGATGTAGCAACATTGAATGATGCATTTCCTTTATGTAGTCTGAACCACTTATGGAAGTGGTGAGATGGTATGGCTTACATAAGCAAGCATTATGGTTACGTTCCAAATGCATCGAAGTCTGTTCCATTTGTAAAGCAGTATTATCAAAGAACTTGCAAGGTTTTTAAAGGTCCTGGTAATGTGGTGAAAGCAGATGGTGGGACATTACTTGGCTTCCCTAGTCCTTCGTTTATGGTTTTATTAAAGATACTGTTGATAAATTGTATATTTGAAGGTTTGGTGTACATCTGTTGAGTCCCAGTCCCAGGCACCATATTCTGCTTTTACCCATGGCCTGTTCAGCTGATCGACTGATTCGTTTGGTTTTTGTGATGTCCCTCCTAACCATCAGATTGCAATGGATGAGACAAAACATTTGAGATTTATACCAGCTGTGAGGGAAACAAGCCATTAATGACGTAAAAGGGATTTGCTGGCTCTTCCTATTTGTCATGGGTGGGATGGGACTGATCATATCTGCTTGTGCTAAAATTTGATATAATGCTTGCTTGAAATTACAAGACCCCCTTAGACTGTTGGCTGGTATGAAGGATATATTTTATATAGTCATTCAAAACATGACAAAACTATAGAAAGAGGAGGGGAAACAATTGAAAGAAGTTAATGCAAGTATGGAAACACCTGGGTAGTGATAAGAAGAGATAGTTAGATATTGCTTGTGAGAGAGATGCTTCAGCTTGGCTCTATTTGCTAATCATGGCTTTAATCTTCACTAAGGCTCGTTTAGTATCTCTTTATGGATTCAATATGCTTTGCACCTGCAGGACATACTAGCTTTCTGTGTTCATACTTAACCTTTACAATAGACCATGCTCTATCCTGTCTTATGGGTGGGTTCCCGACACTAAGACATAATGGGCTGAGAGTAATTACTACCTCCCCACTTAGAGATGTCTGTAGCAAAGTTTCTCATTATCCTCATTTACAACCACTCTCAGGAGAATCAATCACATCTGGACAGTGATGAAGCTCTTGTAGACATTACAGCTCATAATTTTGAGGGATCTCTAATTGAATCATGTAAAAGTTTCACTCTACTGGTAGTTTATAAAACTGTAGAAATTTGAAAGAAGAAAGTATGATACTAGTATTCTTGATTTTAAACATGCCTGATTTTCACCATTTGCATTCTCCACCAATGGATGGTTGGTCCCTATATCAGACACTGAATTCAAACACTTTGCCCTAATGACTCCTGAAAAACAAAACAAACCATTTATTATTTGTATTGAAGTTCTATAGCAAGGTTCGTGCAAGATCTTGACAGATTTCACAAGACAAAAATTTGACAAGATCTTCGACTACGTTGGAACCTCTGATAACGAAACTTCTCTTTTACTAAAACCTCCTTATAATGAAAAAATTAAATGTACCAACTCATTTCCCCAGTTTTTCAATGAAAACAGACCTCCCTTTAACGAGAACTCCTGTTACGAAATCACGAAAGCTTTTATCTGACCAATATGCCATTTTACTTCCATAATGAAAAGTGGGCATGGCCACGCATGCGCACTGGTTCAATGATGTCGTATAATGTAAGCAAAATTAAAGAGACCCGCCCACTCTAAAAATGGCGTCTTTCTGCTCCTCCCAATATGCTCTGTCACTCTTATTTTGCAATCTTAATATCCAGGAGCACAGATAATTGCCTTTAATAGCCTTTCCCTCATTTTGAAACATATTCTGCAAACTTATTTTCTTATTATCTTTTCTTGTTATGCAATTTGTTATCCTGCTTACTCTGCTGTCTACAGCCCCTCATTTTTTATAAGAAGGTATAGTGTCACATTGGAGATGCCTCATTTACAAAACTTCCCTTTAATGAAGACCTCTATGTAATGAAATGATTCTTTTGTCCCATAAGCTTCGTTATTCGGAGGTTCAACTGTAAATCTCCTAACATCTTGCTAGAAGTTTTCAGAATGTTCAAGTATTGAAGTATTAAGACTTGTTCCATATGAACTAAAATATATGGTCAAGAAGGCAAGGCAGTCTGTACTTGCCAATGGATGTAAACATAAAAAGGTTGCTGCTGTTGCTGTGTATACTAGAAACAGACCATTGAATTATAGATTTATAAAAACTGATTCAAATGAGAAGAATTTGTCTATGTCCATAACAGCTGTTTTATAATGCTTTTTGAAGTTTTATAAGCATTTGACTAAAAATCTGATTTAAGAAACAATACCATGAGAAGTAAAAATATTTTTGCAGCCTTATGTGTCGCAACAATCTAAAAATTATCTTACTTATTTTAGTTTGGACAAGAAACATGAAATTATACAATCACGGTACTATAACCCAGCTGCGCATCATATCAACAGCAGTGACCTCTTGACAGTATTAAATCCAATATTTAAGAACAAGTTATATTGAGATAAAATTTTAAAATTGTAGCTTCTTAAATGCGGCGATTATGTCATCTTTTGCCACTAATGATTAATAATAGAGTTCCTGATGATGTTCTAAGGTGGCTAAACTACTTCTGACTGTTAAGTATATGGATCTACTTTTTGCACTAAAGGTCTCAAAAGATGACATTGCCTATATAGGTGTCGTCAAATAAAAGCATCATTCTTCATTTTCACAGCATTACTTATTATGCATTACAACAAAACTACATAGGCCATAGCGTTTCTGTAGGATTTAGGTTGGTTTTTTAAGATGGTGGTCATAATTATAATTTTTAAACACTTATGTTTCTTGTAACTTACGTTGCAAAGCAACATTAATGGCTTAGATAAGCTCTCCTTTACCAAACAATTCTCTGGGTACCTTTAAAGGGCATTTAATGTAGTGGGAGCATATGTGGAGAAAAGACCCAATTTGAAATTTCTGCAAAATTCATCAGACTTTTTTATCTTCCCCCTTTCATCTTGTGTCTCCCTTCTAATATCTTAAAGCCAGTACAGTGCTCGAGTTGGCTTTTACATTACTCCTCTGAGCGAAGGACAACCAAGGAAGTTTAAAAATGATGCATAGACAAAAAATAAAATGGAACACAAAATGCAGCTATAGACTAGGCGTGGGTTTGTGGTTTGACGCTACTTTAATTTTGTGCATGTGAGCAGCATGAATATAATTGACCTAACGAGACAGTCATAACAAAATGTTATTTACTACATTAAGAACAAAAAATGGAAGCAAGTAAATGAAAGACTTTAAAATTGGAAAGGTAGTAACATTTATTCAGAAAAAGTAAAGAAACTAGAGGATACTTGCAAACTAGTGTCATATAAGTAAAAAAAATTTTGTATTAAATAATAAAAAGTAGGGTTGTCAAAAAATAAAAGAAACAAGGGGGTTGACTTCAATCATAGTATTAATTATAGTTCAAGTAATAATAATAAATTTTAATTAATGAAAATAGTTTGTTCATTAAAATTACACATAAATTTCAAACCCTACCTTGTGGAAAATGACAACAGCCAGACTACAATACAAATATAATATTAATAATAATTATGCCTCTGTACCTATTGATTGCTCTACTACAATACTATGATGTAAATTAATTGTCGTGCTAAATATAAGTAGGACTTTTCAGCTAGTATTAATTACTGTCATTACAATAAAATTATCTAAATTATGGATAATTATTTGGCTATTGCATTGTTTGAATTTTGTGATTCAGTACAATGTCGAAAATTTAAATTATATATATTTGTTAGGAAAAGTAATTGACTCACAATGCTTGTTTAGGCTGGAACTAAGCAGTTTCGTTATCATTCTTTCATGAAAATTTGTCATGGTGATGGAAACAATACTCCTTCATAAAATTCTGCAAAGTAGGGTTTCAAATTTTTGTATTATTTTTATCAAGAGTAGATGATAGTTAGAGAGAGTGTCAAACTGCAGTATGCTAGCTGCAATACAACCACGTAGAACATTCTTACGCATCTTTGGGCATTCCCGCATACTGGGTGTGGCTGAGTAGGAAAAAATGGCTGCATAGTTGCTCAATAAGGTTTACTGGCCGTTTTGGAGTCTCTGCTGTAGCTGTACTGCATAACAGGCTTCAGCAGGGTTATAAAGTGTACTGTCTAAAGCTTCTTCAAGTGTTCTACACTGTTCCTTATGCAAACTTCTACACATGCTTTTAGTAGGTACACCTATGCTTCAGGCCTCACGTGACTTAGTTCTACGCGGTCATATTCCAGCTAGCATAGTGCAGTTCGACACTCTCTCTAAACTATTATCTACTCTTGTTTGTATGAATAAAATATTGTTTCGTTAATATAAAAAACATCATGTACGTGAATAATTTCCAATGTGTTTTGTTAATCTCATCATGCCCAGTTAATACAACAATCATCAATGAAAGGTGCGTAACATCAGCTAGCAAGCATTTAATATGCACACAGCATTGATGGCAGCATCATTTAAACGCGCAACATCAGCCATTGCCCTAAATCCATTAGCACCAGATAATTGTAATATACATGTACTACATGCTACAAACAAGATCAGGATTTCATTAATGACAGCTTTTTCCCTTCCTAACCCTGTCCTACATAAATGATAGTCACACAATTTTGAATCAATGCTGAACTCTAATGAACAGTAAACCTCTTTCACACCCTCTCCATTATAGTCCTAAGGAATCATTATTCACTGTTATACATTAATTTATCTCATATCATGCATACAGTTTGATTGCTAGCAATACTAGATGGATATACAGCAATCGTTATCACTCTGACGCAGATTGCACATGCAGTGAGATAGAAGTCACATTAAGATGGACTTCCCATTTACCATACTGACATTCTATCAATAATCAATACTTAAGAAATATTAATTGACCTAACTGTTTGGAAATTATTAGTGCCAACAAAGCTTCAAATACAAAGTAGGTGCATTAGTATCACAGAAAATGCCATATAAGTCTTGGGTACCATATCTAGCCTAGCCAACAAAAGTAGGAGTAAGTAAATTCGAAGATATTGGTACACAAAATATTGATGATACTGTAATGATCTCTTTCTCAGTAGCCCACACTATTTCTATACATTTTGGACTTACTCATGTAATCAGATATGCTTGAATATCTGGTTGCAATTAATATACTGTTAAAAAATTCTTTTTTTGTAGTTGGGTATTATACTAACAATTGCTTTACGTAATTTATAATGCTGAGACAATGACCCACTAATGAGAGATGAAAGGGTGTAAAATAAACAGTTCCCACCACCAGAGATATCGAAAGTACTATTAGGAACTCTTTCATCATGTTATTGGACTACCAGGTAAGTGTCTAGCAGCTGTGACAAGTTTGATATTTAAAATCTGACACCACCATCTTTGAAATTCTTCATTACCAGGATAATAAACATAATCCCTTTGCCTCCTCCAAAAATCATCTGGATTGGGAGGCTCTTCCTAGTAATAATGACGTCATTTTTTGGTTTTAATTGAGTTTTAAAGATACCATCAAGTTTACTTTTACAATCATCAATTTTGACAACACATGGTTTTGCCATCTTTTAGTTTATATTTAATGTTATCGCAGTTTTAAGGATACAATCAGACTACTACAACTATCATCATCTTTAACTTTTAATTTGGCTTTTCATCTTTTAAATAGTTATTTATCATCTGTTACTTGGCATGGCAGTACCAAAGCAGTATTGTCAGCACTACTGTCTGTATCAACTTTTCTTTTTTGGAGCAATTCTTTTTGAAAGCATTATCGTCATATACTTTACTCTTTTTAGGGCAATTAGACTCTTGTAAATCAGTATTTATATTTATTGCTACTAACAGTACAGTACTTTGTGCATGACTTAGACACCTTTGCATTCTTGCAACAAGGATCACCAGCATCAATTACACCAGTAACTTAAATCTTTCTCTTTAGTCCTTTACTTTTCTGAATTTGCAGTAAGTCGTTTCGAAATTTACTTCCGAGCCGGTTAATTTCATTAATGCACAGATTACTAACTTCAATTGAGAGATGATAAAATGATAATAAATGAACTCCATTTAATGTATGTACACAAGGCAATGCAACATATGCAATACCATCCCAAAAATATCAGTCGATAAATCAATAATGACTATCTAGTGATAGGCCCTGATATTTTATGTACAGTAATTGTATAAGAAAGTGTAAGGTGAAAGGGTGTCATGTTTATATACAATTGTTAGATAGCATAAATCTAGATGTAACACTCTGTATGTCACAAGGTACGTCATATGATCAAATTTAATTGATTTACATGTAGCATAAATACGGATGACTATACCAATGGCACCATTAACTAATCCTACAGTCACATCAATATTACATCTCATCAGTTCCAAAAATATCTTCCAAGCGCATGTGTAAGTATGCTACATTTATATTAGATTCCATAGATACCTCGTACACTATCATAATTTTTTAATTTTTAAGTGTCATTTTTATCCTTTTCTAAGCTTCATTATTCAAAGCCCAATATCTACCTGCTTTCCCTCATGCTCTATTTGTAGCTGAAATAATCTATGTATTGTTTGTCCATCATACACTAAATGCGGCTTTACCTGTTGGTGCTACTATAGTGCACATAATTTTACCACTTTTGGATGCCATGTCTTTATTAAAATTGATTTACAACTTCCACCTACATGATATTCTCTAATCTAAGTAGTCTTGAAGACTCATTTTGTTATAAGTCTTTACGTTTGTCTTGTCTTATATCATGACTTTTAATTTTATCAAAATTCTTCTTTGATCTACATCAAGCATTGCCTCTCTTTCTTCTAAGGTTAAATTAGGTACATATATATGCATGTCAGCTACTGCTTCCAGTATTTTGACCTAGTAAATGAGGCTCATTATCTTCCCTGTTATCACAAAGTTCTTTTTTGAAACTGGCTTGCATCAACCATTTTCTTCCTATTACTCTGTAGTTTTTTGAAATGATTTTCAATGCTATGTCTAGATGCTTCTCTGTCACGCCTAAAAGCTTCTTTTATTGTTTCTCCTTCCATTGATTCTCCTTGTATTACAAGTGTGCTCTCATCTTTAAAAGGTACAAATGAAATATTTCTGACAAATAAAAAATGTCTTTTCACTTCTCTTTTACAAATAAATTTCTTATGGCTTAAAGGACTGGCTTTGATTAAGGTTTGTATTCTCTTTCTCCATTTTTTCGTAATTCATTGAATTTGTAATTAGCAACAAATTTGTAAAGAGATACATCATCAATGTTACTTGGTAATGTTGCATAAGTATTCAGATATGCTAGGATTAAAAATGTCTTTCCGAGATCGATTCATTTCAGATAGATATGATCATTTTATATTGTTCTGCTCTTATGAGGCAAATAAACGTTAATAATGTACTGTACAGTTGCTGATCTCATGTATAACTTTCAACAAGAAAATTGCTAGCTTCATATGGTCCTACTTATAAAAAAATTACGTAATGAGATATGATATGGCACACAATACACATCTCTTATCAATATAGATATGAAAAGTACTCTTGAGAATTCTTGCATCGGAAAATAGTGTTGTTAAGCTACCAAGGGTCTAGCAGCTGTTAGAAACTTGAAGTTTACAGTTTATACTGTCAAACCCGTTCTTTAAAATTTTCGTCTACTAACTTTAACAGAGTGAGGATTAAATAAGAATAAATGCAATCCAATGTACACAACATAATGCAACATATGCCATATCATGCCTGTTGATAAGTCTATAATGGCCATATCTAGTGAGAGACCCTGACATTCATGTAAACTAATGGCATATGAAAGGGTAAGGGAAAAATTTTTTCCGTGCACATACAAATTTTGGTGTGCCATAAATCTAGATGTAACCCTTTCTATGTCACAAGGTGTATAAACATATCAAATTCGATTGATGTAAGTGTAGCATAAGAACCCTACCAATAGCACCATTAACTAATTCCACAGTCACATCAATATTGTGTCCTAGAATAACTCTTAGGTTAGAAACCTAACCTAAGAGTTGATGGGTAGGTTGGAGGTGAAAGTATCTCCTTAGCCCCTTCCAGTTGCCTTCCAGCGAGCTTCTCGGTTCTGAATGAGTGATCTCCCACGCATGCGCAAAACGTCACTGGAAAAATCACTGGGAAAGTTATCAAGCGTAGAGAAGGGAATACTTCTGTGTATTCTTCTTTGGGCTAAATTTGGTCTGGTCCTGTCTGTGGTACTTCTACTGCTCTTTTAACTCACACTTTGATGACAGAAGGTCAGAGCATATCAGGGAAGACTGGATTTAATAAACAGCTGAAGTTGTAGAAGCTTGAGACTTTGGGGATTACAGAGGAGAAATCATTATGAGTTCAAGGCCAATGTTACTTTTAATGGAGAGAGGTACCAGGTGACTCTACCTTGAAGACATACCTTCAGATTATTGCCACACAGCAATCAATTGAGTCTTACAAGACTAAATGGGTTATTGCGTAGGTTGAGACAGCAATGAGAGTTGTTTAAAGATTATAATAGGGTTATTGCTGAGCAGATTGCAAAGGGAATTTTTGAGGTTGTGGGAGATCCTAACGTGGTTTGCAGTGAGGAGGTACATTATTTTTCTCATCACGTGGTCATTCGACACAACAAGCAAACTATAGTCAGTTTCTGTTGAGAAGAAACGGAAGTAAATCAATATTTTCGTCATTAAAACGTCACATGTAGCCCCGCATGAACATGGCTGCAATCTGCAAGCTCTGTCATTCTTCGAGCATCTCTTCTCTTTTAACTTACTTTACTATCTATTGTACCTCTACAGTGATTGCTGCTACCTCCATCTATCTTTTTCTTGTTTTTGGTGCCTGTTTTCAGCTGGTATAAAGCTCGGAATACTGGTGAATCAACGAGTGTACTGGCAATGAAGAACAACTAAGATTGAGAAGACTGTGGAGTGATATAGCAAGAATTATTCTCAAGAGAAAGCTCCTGGTTGAATATTAGTAGGTCTAGAGAGCTTGATATGTTTTGTTTTATTTTAAAACAAAAAACATTATTTTTTGACTAAATGTAATGAGATCCAAATGATATTCATCGGAGTGATGCACACGATTCGTCATGGCGGCTCCTCTCTCAAGCAGAAGAGCCCGTTTAGAACCTTCCAGAGTACCTAGAAACTCAATAATTGGTAAGGATTTTCGGAAAAACCATTATGCAGATATACCAAATTTCAATTTGCTAGCATTAGTGACAAAACAGTTATAAGGGGTCGTGGTGGTTTCTTCTCAACTGATACCAACTATACTAAAGTCACAGTAGTATTTTATGCATCCATGAAGACTACTGGATTATCTTTGAATGAATGTTTACACGTGGGACCCAAATTCAATGAGCATATTACGAATATTTTATTGAGATTCAGACTGAACAAGTGCGCCTTTATTGCTGATACTGAGAAGACAATTTTGATGATAGCTGTTGCTGAGCAGGACAGAGACATTTTGAGATATTTGTGGATTGATGATATGAATAAGAGCTCTCCTATTATACAAATGTTGCGCTTTGCTCAAGTCATGTTTGGCATAGCATGCATTCCATTTTGGTAAAGCATCATATTGAGAAGTATTTAGACGCCAAGCCAACTATAGTCACGAAACTTAATAATTCTGTGTATGTTGATGATGTTGTGAGTGGTGCAAGTGGTTATAGTGAAGCTGTGAAATTGTATGAAGAATTTAAGACTATATTAGTCAAAGGGGGTTTTAATCGTAGAAAGTTTGTTTCTAATGGCTGCTTCAGCAACAGATGAAAATTTCCACTAGGGGAGCAGAGTTTGGGATTACTGTGGGATGTCAATTAAGATGAGTTTGTTATGGATTTGAGTGAAGTAGTGAGAAGTGTGAATGAGAGTAGTGTAACTTAAAGAGAGATAATTAGCCTTGGTAGTAGTATATTTGACCCAATTGCGTTTGTATCTCTAGTAACTATTAAAGTGAAGTTATTTTTTAAGAATTACATAATTCCAAAATTGGCTGGGGTGATATTGTTGCTGGCGATCTCTTGCAGTAATTGCGTAACGTATTATGTGTATTGAGAGAAAGTGAGGGAATTTATGTACCCAGGTGGTGTTTGAGAGATTGTGAGAAAAGTCAGTTTAGACTGGTTTTAGTAATGCATCAATGCGGGTATATGCCGTGGTTATTTATTTGCAGATTCCTGGAGCAAGAATGATGTTTCTAACTTCAAGGACTAGAGTAGCTCCTTTCAGTGGAGTGAAAGTGCCAAGATTTGAATTACTGGGAATTTTGCTACTTACTAGATTAATGAAGAGTATTTCTGAAGCACTTAAGGATGATTTGAAGTTACTACCAGCTACTTGCTACACAGATTCTCAAGTGGCTTTGTGTTGGATTGTTGGAGATAATAAGGAGTGGAAGCCTTTTGTGGAGAATAGGGTTAAGGACATAAGGAGAGTTGTTCCAGTGGAGCCATGGAAGATGCAGACTCCTCCCAACTACTGCGGAGCTGATTTGTGATCCTTTTTGGTTCTATGGACCTAGCACGCTGAGAATACAGACTCACTGGTGTACTTCAGCTGGGAGCCCAGCGGTGGGCAATAAGTGTGGGAGTGAGACTGTGAGGCCTTTGTTCACGTGTCACGTGGCGAATTTCTCCAGCATTATAAATGCGCGAAGATTCGATACTATTGAGAAGCTTTTGTAAAGTTACTGGTTTTGTATTGAAGTTTATTGACACTTTGCAGAATTCTGTACAAACAGAAGGAAGTGGCATGTTGTCATGGAAACTAAAGGAAGAGCGTGAGTTCACATATGTCAACAAGAATTTGTGGGTATAAGTGAGTTTGGGAGTCTGAAGAAGCAGTTACAGTTATTTAAATATGAGAATATTTGGTGTTGTGGAGGCAGATTGAAAAATATGGAGCTGTCTTATAGTTCTAAGCATCCAATAGTTTTGCCATCCAAGCATGATTTTACTGAGTTAATAATTAAGAGTGCCCTCAAGCGAATGTATCCTAATGGTATTAAAGAAACATTAACGAAAGTGCAATCTATGTATTGCATTATTAGAGGAAGATCAAGAGTAAAACAGTTTATTAATAATTGTAGTGTGTGTAAAAGATTAGAAAGAAAGCATTATGGTGTCCAAGTACCACCTCCAGTTCCAGTAAGAGAGGCCCCTCCATTATTGAGTACGGGAGTTGATTTTGCTGGGCCATTATTTATTAAGGGGCATAGAGAATGTGAGCTAGTGTGGGTGTTCCTGTTCACTTGTGTAACCAGAGCCATCAGTTTAGATAATTTGAATAACATGTCTGTTCAGTCCTTCGTTACGTGTTTCCAAATGTTTGCTACTAGAAGAGGGTTACTTATTAGGATGATCTCAGACAATGCTAAGATGTTCAAAGGAGCAGCAAGGATCATTGGAGAGATCATGGAGCATCCTAATATTCATCAATATTTAGAGAATTCTTGTGTGAATTGGGTGTTTAATGTGGAGAAGGCCCCTTGGTTGGGTGGAACATTTGAGCAGTATATCCAGTCAGTCATATGGTGTTTAAGAAAGAGTATTGGCAGAGCGAAACTGAATCTCGAATAATTGTCTATATTATCATTGAGGAGATTATCATTATTTCCAGACCATTAACATATGTCTCTCAGAGTGATCTAGAGGAGCCCATCTCATCTACTCATTGGGCGTAGACTTTCGAACTTACCTGAATGTCTTCTTCATGAAGAGGATGAAGAAATAGGTTATATTGTTACTCCACAGCTGCTGACTACGAGAATGAGACATATGGAAGAGAATTAATCACTTTTGGAAATGGTGGAACGCGAAATCTTTAATAGAGCTCAGTGAAGCTCATCATTTTGGTCCACATGAAGTAACAGGAGAGTCTATCTCTGTAGGTAATGTAGTTGTCATACATGCTAAAAAGATAAGAAAAGAGGTGTCTGAAAACTTGGATGACTACAGGATATTATTACTGGATATGATGGACAGAATCGTAAAGCTATCATTAGAGCTTTCTCAGGAAACAAGTCCAAGTTATTAAAGAGACCTGTACAGCAATTGTATCCACTTGAAGTGAAAGAGTCACAACCAGGACAGTTAAGAGCCAGTAGTCCTACTGAAGTGATAATAGGTAACATAAAAACTTGTGTGAAGCATGATTTAAGCAACCAAGAATGTGATACTGTCTCTATTGAGAAACAGGAGGTTCCAGCTAAAGGGACTTGAAGATCTCATAGAGCTGCTTCTTCTAAAGCTAGAGTACGAATCATAGCTCATTTGATACAATAACTAATTATCATGAGATCAACTTAGTATTGTACATGTAATATTATGATTGGTGTATGTATTGATTATTATTATCCTTATCTTTGTTTTGTAATAGTCGAGTGACTAGCATTAATAATTATTGTTAATGCTAGCCAACGGGAGAGTGTGAGTGATGTGTGTGTAATCTCATTACTATTCATATAACTTATGTATTTTTGTGAGCATGCTCAGTAGTGAGTGTGACTTCTTGCTGTGAGAATTTTTGTTGAGAAAGAAGAGATTTGTTTTAAAGAGAGAAAGATCTCTTTAGGTTGAGTAATTGTGAACTGCTCTTGCCTCGACGCTCTGAGAAGAATCTGGAGAACAAGAATACTCACAGCAATCTACTGGCTTCATACTTCTCGATATATTGAGTCAATTGCAAACGAAAGTATTGCGACAAATAGAACTAGCAACTGTAGTAGATATAGGTGTGTCCTTTGTGAAAGCCATTTACAATTTAGAAGGTGATACAACACTATCTTTTAAATGTTATGAAGAGATATGGAAGCTCAGAAACACTCTTTATACCAAGCACTATCCGAATCTTAAAGCCATAGTTAAAGGGACTTGTGCCTATGATTCAGCAGCACTGACAGAACTTGTGGATTGTGGATTATCTTGTGTTCAACTAGGACTTGAATATTTTAATTCCAAATTTGGCAAAAAGAGAGTGTTTATTCAATTACAGTTTTCAAGGTAGCAAGGCTATTGCATCCTATTCCAGTAACTCAAATTAAACCAACTGCTGATGACATAGATGAGCTAAAGGTGTGTTCTTTTCTTTCCCTTTTAGAAATGGAACAACTGAATGCTGAACCTCCAACATACTTGACTAAAGAATCTGATAATACAGTAGATAATTGAAATTTCGATATTTTTAAATGGTGGACAACAAATTGCACTGGTCTACCATTATGGTCAAAATAAGATAAGGACATTTTCTAATCTAACCATCTAGTGCATCAGCAGAACAAGTTTTCTCCATACTCAACAGATTTCAGAACATGCAAAGTAATTCACTTGAGGATTACACTGAGTCGTCAGTAATGTTACAATATGACTATGACAGATGAATTATGAATGATGGTATTATTTAAAATGATTTCTTTGGTATTATCTGAGCATAATAATAGGAACAAAGGCCAAAAACGAGAAAATAATGAGATGGTTTAAGAGAATTGAAAAATAAAATGATTAGGTTGAAGAAAAAAAGAATGATTTATGTTTCCCTAGCCAAAACTTACTCCTTCCAAAGGGAGTTGTCCCATCAACTGACATTCTGGCTTAGCAGTCTGTCTCCTATAAGTAAGACACTGCTATATAATAGATATAGCAAGCCAAATAAATGATAAATCAAAAAAATTTCTATTATATAAGAAATGTAGGGTTTTCAAAAAAAAGACAAAAGGTTGAGTTCAGCCATGAGAATAATTATTAGCTCAATTAATAATTATAAACGTTACTTAATAAAAAATAATTCATAAAAATAGTGCAAAATTTTCAAACATCAGGTATTGTAGATCAAAGCATCACACTTCATCTACAATACCCACAGAGGCCACTCCCCCCTGATAGTCAAGGGCTCCTCTGATATTATCAGTAGTATTGAGGGAATGATACAGGGAGATACATTGTCCATGTTTCTGTATGCTGTAGGTTCTCTGCCGCTAATCAATGCTCTCAAGCTCTTTCATCACCAGTGCACTCAGGTCTGGTAAGCTGATGACGCCTCAGCTATTGGTGATCTCTCTCATATCAGGTCTTGGTTTGACTCTCTTTTGATCCTTGGTCCCTAGTTTGGTTACTTTCCTAAACCACAGAAGAGCTGTCTAGTTATTCAAGAGTCTATTCTTCCCCAGGCCCATCAGCTGTTCAATGACCTTGACATCAAGATTACCACCAGTAGCAGATTCTTAGGGTGAGTTGTGGGTGACTCTTCTGGTCAATGCTCATATGTCAAAAAAAGGTACAGGGATGGATTAATCTTGATAAAGAACTGTCTAATATTGCTATTACACTGCCCCAAGCTGCTTTTTTTGCTTTTACTAAATCCCTTCAAAATGAGTGGACATTTCTGCAATGGGTCACAAAGGACTGTATATATCTTTTTTATAATCTTGAATCAACCATTTCCAATTCTTTTATTTCAGCTCTCTTTGGTCAGGATTGTTCAAACACCGAAAGAATCTTATTTTCTCTCCCTACCCGCTCTGGTGGCTTAGGATTCCGTCTTCCCACTGAGTTAGCTGCTTTTTCCTATTCTACCTGTCGTTCAGCTACTCAGGTTCTAACTGATGCGATCAAATTTAGCACTCCATTTACTCCATATTATCACATCTGCCAGGTCCATTTATCAAGGAGAAACCATTCTAATGTCATGAGGGAGGCAGATAAATCTACTTTCTCTAATATTTTTAAGTCAGTTAGATACTAACCATCAAAAAATTATGCTACGTTCCATAGACTCACGATCTTCATGGTTAAGCATCCTACCAACTACTAAAGACAATTTTGATTTGTCATGTACTCAATTTAGAGATGCCATCTGCCTCCGTTATTCTAAACTTTTGCTAAAGCTCCCTCCTAATTGTGATGGTTGCAGTTATGAGTTCACGACTTCTCGCGCTCTTGATTGTAAGTAGGGAGGCCTTGTGACCCCCCGTCACAATGAGGTTTGAGATTTACTCTGATATGTCATCATTAGCGTGGAGTCAGGTAGTGTAGGAGCCTGTTATTTGTGAGTCCTATGGTAATTTTGAAGCCCTGATTGGTGACATTTCTGCTCGTGGTATCTGGCAGTCTCAAGCTACAGCTTTGTTTGATGTCAGAGTCATTGACTCCAATTCTCCATCATATCGTCATGTGTCCCCTAAAGCTGTCCTTAAATCTGCTAAAACTGCTAAAAAGAACAAATACTCCTCTGCCTGTGAGTCAATACACACCAGCTTTACACCCTTATGTTTTACTATTGATGGTTTGGTGGGAGTGGATGTTAACAATTTCCTTAAGAAGCTGGCTGGGAGACTTTCCTTAAAATGGGATCAACCATACAGTCAAGTAATCTACTGGGTTCGTAAGAGACTGTCATTTGCTCTACTGAGGGCTACTGGCCTATGTCTCAGGGGCACTAGATCTAAGCTGAAGTTGATCCATTTTGAGGATGGAGCAGGAATCAGCCCTCATTCTGATGACTATTAATGACTATTAAATAAAATTGTTCTGTTCGCTAAAATTTATTATTATATTTTTCTTCTACGTCTCCTCTATATAAAATAACTTCACCTATTCTGTTTAAGAACAAAAAAAGGATTTCAAACATTACTTTGCAGAAAATGATAATAGGCAGAAATAGAACTTTAATAATAATTATGCCTTTGTACCTATTGATTGCTCTACTACCTTTCTATGATGTAAATTAATGATAAATTAAAATTTTCAGTTAGCATTGATTGAATAAATTACTCTCATGATAATTATAACATCTAAATTATAGATAATTATTTGGCTATTGCATTCATTAATGTTTGTGATTCAGTACAATATCTAAAAATAAAAAGGAGAAGGCAGCCAAAGCTGAAAGAAATGGGGAGGGTGGGGAGTCTGGAAGGAATGAAGCCAACATGTCCTTCAAATTCTGTGGGTGAAGGCCATCAGGACCACCTGAAGAACCAAGGGGGAAAGAACGGATAGCTCAGAGAACGTCTGATACTCCGACTCTCACTGGGCTGGGTTCACCTGTGGAAAGGACGGAGAGTAATCATGTGGACGAGGGGGTGTCTATCCAGAAGGGCATGAAAAGTATCCCCCGTGTGTTCTGATAGTATTAGCGTCTAAAGAGGCCTGATGGATGGCTCCCCTCAGGTCACCATCTTCCATTTTCACAGCGACAGCACCCCTGAGGCGATGCAACGATCTAGGAGAATGACGGAGAGAATGGGAACGAGGGTCGAGGGTTATTGTTCAACTCAACCCACTTGTTTTTTTTATTTTTTGACAACTCTACTTTTAGTAATTTCATAGAAATATTTTTTATTTACCGTATTTCCTTCAAAAAAAAGCCCGGGCGTCTATGTCCTAAAATGGTATTTAGACTTGGAAAAAATATATTAAAAATATAAAAACTTAGTCCCAGAGTGGGGTTCGAACCCGTGATCTCATGCTTTTGACTTCTGGAACTTCAGGCATTATCCACTAGACTACAGAGTCACTCCTGGGCTAGTAGTGTTGCATATTTATAGTTAAATTGTATTGCTACCCCGGCGTTTATTCAAATGGGGCTTTTATTTAAGGATTTGCAGTAGTTGTTTCAATTTTATTAATTAATAGTTCTTTTTATTAATAACTATAAAATTATTATTGATTAATTTATAATTTTTTAAAATTTCTTTTGAATTTATTGAAACATTAATAATAGCCTGGCTCATCATTATCATTATCATCATTATTAATTAATTCATAATTCTTATTAATAATAATTACAATTTTTGCCTTAGTTATGAGTTCATTGCTGGGAGAAAGGAATTTTAAAATGAGACCTTTAAGAAGACCTATCGCATTATAAAATTTTTTTATATAATTAATTTTGACTTTTTCAATTATTAATTACATACAAAACCTAGCTCATAATTATTTATCATTATTGACCATTACTTAGATCTATTTCCTGTTCTGAAACTATTTAAGTTTACATTCTGATTAAGTTGCCGTTTGCTCTCAAATACAACTTTATTTTAAAGAAGTATTGAAGTCAATTTAGTTACAAATTAAATTAGCTATCAATATAATTTCTTCTATTTTGGTAGCCTACTGTATAATGCATGATGCTGGCGATGAGCATATAGTTTATCCTCCTCCGCCACCAGCTGGAGATGGAAGACCTCCACCACCACCACCACCATCACCACCACTACCACCACCACCTCCAGCACTGCGATCCCAGTCTCAATAGCTCGAGCCACACCACACCCATTAGATGGAGGCCTGCCAGTGCTTTCTCCTGGAATGGCACCAGTGCTCCATTCTGCTCCAGGACTGCCTTTGCTTCAACAGCAAAGGCTGCAAATAATAGCTCAGCTGAGGGCTGTGAATAAACAGATTGTAAGTCTTTACTACAATGTACCTAATATTAAGTACATCTGCGGCCCCTGCCCCGACCAGTTCTGCCAAGGAGAGGTGGTAGGGGCAGCAGCCGCAGGCCAAGGCACAGAAGGGCTGTAACAAAGAACTATAACTTTTATTAGCTATATGTACTTCATTATAATAATAGATGTTAAAAAATAATCAAACTGTCAATTTAAAATACATCAGCGCTAAGCCAGGATGAAAATACATTAGTAATGCCAAGTGTTTGACCAGACAGAAATGCTTACTCCCTTTAGTTTCTTTTAATATTTCTAGAAAAGAATACATACTATCGTAATGAATGATTAAAAAAATTGAATGTTCTTTAATAATCATTACTATGGACAAACTGATTATGTACATGAACATGCACAGTACCGTCATTCATAATCTACAAAAATATGACGTTTACACATCCAACGTGAAATTTTAATACTAACTATAAATCCAAGGCTATAATAATGTAACAACTAATGTTAATGTTACATTGCACATTCCATCAAATTATTGCTTAATTATTAAATCCTTTCCAGCTGTCATTACCTCTAAAGCATATAATAACACATCAAAAGCAAGCAATGCGAACTTCCAATTCACACTAATCACATCTCAGCTTTTGGATTCCTTCTAACTCCATTAGACATACTATAAATGAAAATATAATTTCATGCATGATTATCATACAAGAATGTACCAATAATCCACTACATGTACAATACACAGTGATAAACATGTCCATGTATATGCACGATATACCTTATGTTAGTCACAAACATACATTACAAACCATTAACAAGATGCAGCAGCTCACATAAAGGAATGTCCCTTCACATTTTGAGTCTCATTCCAAGTCAGACTTCACTCTATAACACAACATTGTAGTCCCTGTGCCAAGTAAGTACCTGTATAAATATGAATGTGATATACTAACTAATAATGATAATGGTAGCATTCTGATTGGACCATACATGTATGTGCATGCATGTATATATTGCTTACTAATGCTATCCTCAGTTACTCTACTTTCATGACCTGCTTAATATAATATAACATTGTACATGAACAATTTCCAATGTGCAAACAATAATTTTTTGTTAATGAGAACATGCACATGTTACAACAATCATCAATAAAAGATGAGCAACATCACCTGGCAAGTATTTAATATGCGCACAGCATTGATGGCACCATCATTCAAATGTGCAACATCAACCAGCAAGCATTAAATTAATAATGCGCACAGCATTGATGGCAGCAACATCAGCTGGCAAACATTTACATATATGTAATGCACACAGCATGGATGGCAGCATTAACATGCATGATGATCATTATTTATTATATGTACAGAATCACTGCTTGAATATTACTACATGTATAATAACAAATTTTAATGTTACTCAAAATTTTTCTTCTCAGGACTCCAAACTTTTTCAGCAGAGCCCTGATCCATAAGCACCTGTCATTTGTAATAAACATGTAGTACAAGCCACAAACAAGATCCAGAGTTGATAATGACAGCTTCCTCCTTTCCAAACCTCTGTCCTACATAAATGATAGTCACACAAATTTGAATCAATGCTAAACTCTTAAAAAACTGTAAACTTCATTCACACCCTCTTCCTTTTCATCATAGTAGCAAGTAATCAATATTTACTTTCATTAAATTTTGTTATACTTTGATTAATCTTACTTCCTGAATGCAGTTAGATCTCTTCATACAGAGCAATACTGGGTGGATAGGCACCAGTGGTTTTCAGACACACACACACATCACTCACATAGCACATGCAGTGAAATACAAGTCACATTAAACAACCAATGTTTTTAAAATGATTGACCTCCCAAACACCATACCCATTTCCATCAACAATCAATGCTTAAGAAATATTAATAGATTTAACTGCTTGGAAATGATTAGTACCAACATGCTTCAAATACAAATCAGGTGTATTAGTATCACAAGGAATGCCACATAACTCCTGGGTACCATATCTAGCCCAGCCAACAAAGGTAGGAGTAAGTGAATATGAATATATGGTTGTACCTAATAACGTAGGTCGGGATATATTCGCGGCTGCTTATTTTCGCGATAATAAAAACTAATGAAAAGGTTCCATTAAATACCATGAAAACCAATTGATTGTTGCTATGACACTAAGACCACGTGTTAATACAATTACAGTGTTCAGCAGCTATTTATATATTCTTCAGCAGATTTAGTGGGAGCCATCCAGTTCTCCATCCGCTGTCTTCTTGTATGGACCACTACGTTCGAGCTCTTTGCTGGAAATCCTTGCCACTCATTTGCTGGTGATAATTAACCACATCCAAGTCAATTAATGCGTGGAGAGTCCCAAGTATGGGCCAAGACACGGCAGGCAGAGTGAAGAGAGTAGCTCTGGTTGAAACAGCTCCAAGAGACCAAGGATTAGTAACAGCAGGAACAACAGCACAAGAACACTTGCAACAGAGTCCTTTGCTATTAATATCGCGGATTTTTCAATTAAAATTGCATTTGGTACCCATGGTAATTGCTGAATGTGGGAAAAAATCGTGAAAATAAGCAGCTGCGAATATATTACGACCTACGGTATTGCAGATAATGTAATAATCTCTGTCTCAGTAGCCCACACATAATTTCTATATGTTTCGGACTTATTTATGTCAACATATATGCTTGAATATCTGGTTGCACTTAATGTACTATTAAACAATTCTTCTTTAAAGTTTGGCATAATACTAACAATTGCTTTATGTAATTTGTATTGCTGAGAAATTGACCCAGTAATGATATGAAAGGGCATAAAATAAACAGTTCCCATCACTAACGACATCAAGAGTACTATTACAAACTCTTTCATCTGACAATGGTGTTGTTGGACAACCAGGTAAAATTCTATCAGCTGTGACAAATTTGAGATTTAAAATCTCACACCACAATCTTTGAAATTCTTCATACCAGGGTAATAAACATACTCCCGTTGTCTCCTCACAATATCTGGGTTTGGAGGCTCTTCAATAGTAAAGATGACATCATCATCTTTGTTTGGATTAACTTTTATTAATTTAATGCTTGAGAGTTTTATAGATACAGTCAGACTAGTACTACAATGGTCATTTTTTACAACATACTTGGTTTTATCATCTTTTGGTTTACATTTAATATTTGAGAGTTTTAGAAATCAACTAGCATCATCTTTGACATTAAATTTGGTTTTTAGGTCTTTAAATTAATTAAAACAATTCATTTACTGTACTTCCTCGTGGAAACGCCTACTCCCTATAAATGCCCATGCCTGTATAAACACCTAGAGACAACATATAACTTTGACAATAAACACCCATGCTTGTTTAGACACCCATTGTTGATTAAAAGCCTATACCACACCCACCTGCCCCATCCATGTGGTACACGTACCTACTACTACTACACTCTAAAATGGCAGCTGCAGCTGAGAAGGCTAAGAAAACTCATTGAAGTTTTGATGTCAGTTTTAAACTACGCGTTGTGTCCATTGAAACATGGTGGTAAGGATTATTTTTGGTTATAAACGCCCAGCTCGTATAAACGCCTACTTCATTTAAATGCCTGGCAAACGGGTCTCTATAAGAAATAAACGCCTTGGTATTTCCACGAGAAAATACGGTATCACCTTTTTTTGAGTGAGGCAATACCAAGGCAGTATTGTCAGTACTACTGTCAATATCAACATTTCTTTTTTGGGGGCAAGGCCTATTTAAAGCATTTTCATCATATACTTTACTAAATCAGTGTTGTTATGTTTATTGCAACTAACGGTACTGTTACTAGTACTCTGTACATGACTTGGAGACATGTTGGCATTCTTACTACAAGGTTCAACATCATCAATTATACCAGTCACTTGAATCTTTCTCTTTTTCCTTTACTTTTCTTGATTTGAGGTAAGTCATTCAGAAATTTATCTGAAGCGGTTAATTTCGTTAATGCACAGATTACTAACTTTAACAGAGAGAGGATCAAATGATAATAAATGTAATCCATTTAATGTACGTACAAGAGGTAATGCCATATCATTCCCAAAAACATTAGTTGATAAGTCAATAATGGCTGTATTTTGTGAGAAGCCCTGACATTTATGTATAGCAATAGCATAAGAAATTATAAGGCAAAACTGTTTTCTATGTATATACAAATTCTTAGATAGCATAAATCTACCTTTCTATGTCACAAGGTGCATCAATATGATCATTCGTGTAGCATAAATACAGATATGTGTAGCATTAATACCCATTACTGTACCAATGGCACCATTAACTAATCCTATAGTCACGTCAATATTACGTCTTAGCATTACTCTACAGCCTACTGGTGAAAAAAATACAGTTTCTAAACCAGCTTTTTTGCTTGGTTGATCTTTAAGTTTCTTAAACTTTTTTCTTGTTTTTTGTCAAATTTTGCTGTGGTGCCACCTTTCATCAACAACATTAACACATGCTAATTCTATTTTCTCAGTTTCCAGACTTTCTAACATTAATTCATTGATTTTTTGGCAGGCATCTACTTAGAAAATAGGCAAATTAGAGGATTTGTTCATTCACTTTCCAATTCTCTGTTTTTCTAGTATTAGAACCTTAAATACGCGACTCTTAAGCATATCAATTGTTTCATGAGTCAGACAGCCATGCCTAACAAATATAAGCATCTTAAAGAAACTTTTGTCTCCGTCTTGTCGCTCATTGATTATAAGTTCATCATATTGTTTCTTTCCATATGTTAACTGCATTTGCTGCTACAAGTCTAGTTTTTACTAGTTTTTTGCTAATTTTTTTAACGACAGGCCTAACATTAACTGGTGGCAATTGCAAAAAGTCACCTACAAATAAAATATTTTTGAATCCAAACCATTCATTAGTTCCAAATATATCTTCTAAGCACATGTGTAATTATGCTAGATTTAGATTGGATACCTTAGATACCTCATCTACTATTATAAATTTTAAATTTTTAAGTGTCATTTCTATCCTTTTCTGAGCTTCTTTAATCAAAGCCCAATATCCAGCTGTCTTTCTCTCATGCTCTATTGGTAACTACAGTAATTTATGTATTGTCAATCCGCCTACATTAAATGCGGCTATACCTGTTGGTGCTACCATAGCACACATAATTTCACCACTTTTTGGATGCCAAATGTCATCAACTAGGCATTTTATTGCCTCTATTAAAAATAATTTACCAGTTCCACCTACACCACTAATAAACATCCATAGCGGTTTGATATTATCTAATCTAAGTAGTCTTGAAGACTCATTCTCTAATAAGTCTTCACAACCAAGGGACAGTTGTGGCCATGTTGTTTTAGCACTGCATTTTGTAATAACGTAACATGACATATGCATAATATTACAATTTTACTATTAAAAATGTAAAATCCAGCCTTTACTGTCTCTGATTTTCTTGGAATTAAGGTTCTGGAATTTTGCAATTCAGCAATTCTGAATTCTAAAGTTTTAATTTTATAACTTGTATATCTAGGTATTAATTAATAATTGACTAATGGTGTTAAAAGATGGAGGCAGTGAGTACGGATGCTGTCATACAATGGGTTCAAGCAGGTTATTCTTATGAGTGGATCAGTAAAAACCTAATGCAAAGATATCCTACTATAAAAAGAGGACTTTCAGTAAGGAGTGTAAGGAGGTTTTGTACTAAGAATGGTATTAAGAAGCTTTCTGATCGTGAGCTAGACACTGTAGTAGAGTAGTCTCTTAAAGAGGTATATTAATGATACTTCATCAGTGGCGAAGCTTGTTGTACAGG
>NW_003546485.1:32985-50429 GCF_000090795.2 Amphimedon queenslandica | reverse complement strand
TCACGGGCCTACCATCATCATCCACCGGTCTACTCTTAAAATAGCACTCCACCAGCTCCACATTCGTCTCATAAGTCCATCGCATCCGACGCCGTCTTCCAGCAGGTTCTTGACGAGTGAGATCATCCTGCTGCTTGATATTATCCCATTCGGGCAAGTCCCCTTCGTTCTGGCGAACTCCAGAGCCATCTTCGCCATATTCAACTACCCTGATAGTCATTCTTAGCTTCACTCGCAGAGAAACACAGTGCACGCCATGTTACTCACGCGGTTTTTTCATTATTATTATTATTATTATCATTATTATTATTATTACTATTATTATTATTATTATTATTATTGTTGTTATTATTATTATTGTTATTATTATTATTACTATTATTATCAACAAACAAAAGAACCATGCAGGGAAGAGAGCGGTCAGTTATATCACACCATCAACACCAGGAGGAAGGAAAGTAAAGAACAAGTCAGGAGTTTTCTAGCAGCAACATAAGGTTGAGATTCTGCTTTTTTCCAGCTAATAATCTACGAGGCTGAGCCCTTAAATGTTTTCCTTGTTTCTAGTATTTTTAGTAATTTTAGTTTTCTTTCTAGTCTTCAATGGTTTAAAGTGTCATATATATTATCTTACCTGTATAAATTAGATTTTTTGATAAATATACATGTTTTTATGTTATGTAGAAACTAGAAAGTTTTATTTATTGTAAATAAAAACATGCACCAATTTTTACTATTATAGCACCATTTTCTTCGTGCATGTATGTGTACTAGCTTATGGTGGCCCAGAAGTATAATCCGTTGACGGACACGGTTCATCTCCCACGCAACGGCTCCGGTAACGCCCATCAGCGGCCCCGCAAATGCCTGTTAACAGGCTAGCTAATTAAATTAGAATGACAGACTCCGCCCACTAACCAAGTTTTCACATGGCAACAATGGAGGATGAGATTGAAGAGACAAGCTTCAACACTTCTAGCTCTAATAGGAAAGAGATTGTCATCTTTAATAAATTGTGACCATAATTGACAAAAGGGCCCTTATGGCGGATTTTAAAATTGATCGTTATAATGGAAAATATCAACCTGTGAGTGCTTTGTTAGACAATCATTGTTTCTAAAAGTTTCATGGTAACTTTTTGCATCCTGTGGAGTAATTTTATGATAAATGGAGCTCAGGAAGTTGGATTTCTTAGGCTAGAAAGACAAATTTCACTACCCGCCATAAGGTACCTTTTGTCAATTATGGTCACAATTTATCAGAGTCTTTATGTGCAAAAGCACTAGAGCTCGAAGGGGTGGAAGGTTTGATAAATCGTGGCAAGGAATTACAACAGAAAATGAAGCAGAAGGAAGTGAAACAGAAGCAGACTGTAGGGGTGACAAAGAAAGATGTTGAGGTAATACTAGCTATTTTTTTCTGTATAAAGAATATAAGCCACACAGGTTAGTTGTTGTTTGATGGAACAAGGAAGGAAAGGCTTTGTGAAATCTTCAGAAATGCAGTGTTGATATGAAGAAAACAGATTCATATGAATTAGTGATTTTGAAAGTCTGTGATGCTATTGGTTAAGAGGTGTCTACTACATCAAATATGAGGCTTTTTAATGGAAGATGATGACTGGAGTCTTGGGGCGTATTTACTAAAGAGACATGCATCATGCACCAAATGGAGTTGGAGTTGTTGACATTGAGCCAATAGCTGTCTCTCAAGGTACACAAAGCGTCCTTCTGCTAATGAAGTAAGCTAACATAAATGTGGTAATTAGTATTTATCAATGTATATAGGTATTAAAAATGTTGGAATCCAGTCCATTTACAATTAGTAATGTTAACTAAGTATCACTTAACAAACTCTTCAACTGACACATTTACATCAAACATTGTTGATCAAATACTTGTAAATAGATACACAGTTTCCAGCAGTTATGTCACTTCTATAAATCCCAAAGTCTCTAAGTAATTAATTAGCTCGTATCTCAAATATATGTGAATAAAACCTTGGAATGGCTTTACTTTCCTTCTCCATAGCATGAATCCAGATTGATATGTTATGAACTGAATGCTGGTAGTCACTCACTCCTACATACAATATTTATAGTCTAAATTGCATTGGTACAAAAGTTACTTCTAACCATAACTATCTGGCATCTCATACATATCACTGGGAATGCCAGATGGAAGTAAGGTCTTTGAGTTGGAACGTATGGGATGAGTATTCCATTCTATTCTAAATTCCTCTAATTCCTTTTCAATCACATAACCCTGCAGTATGCCACACAATATCTACAAATTGTAAATCTCAGTACAATTCATGAATGAATTGTTTTTTTGAGATCCATCAAAGTAATTGGATTCTTTAAGGTCCTAAAGATTGAGAAATCAACATTCTTTGATATGCTATAAGAAAAGTACTATACCTTGAACAGATTGATCCACCAGGTAGTCTTAAATCTCCAAAATTGAGACCACCAACCACCTAACCATGAATCTTCTTCTTAGACACACCAGTAGAAACATTGCTCGACGCCATTTTTAAGGTTAAAAAAATGACAAAAAGCCATTTCACCCGTTAATGGGCGTCTCCGGAACCGCTGACAGGCATTACCGGAGCCGTTGCGTGGGAGATGAACCGTGTCCGTCAACGGATTATACTTTCGGCCCACCATACTCGCTTAATTGCACACATAGTATACTGCACGTTATGTACATACGTGTGTTGCTAAGGGTGTGGTTACTAGGCGGGGCCGGCCGGCCGGATAAAATCAAAATCCTCATTCCTAACTTGAAATTGCTGAATACCAGATTTCCAGTTATTGAAATGAACATGACTGATTGACTGTACTTCATTGCAAGCTATTTAATTTTTTTTGTGGAGATATTTCAGAATCTACATACTCTTTCAAGATTTTTAAAGTTATTTTGAGTTGGCCACAATTGTCCCTCGGTTCTTCACGTTCTTTCTGATTGATAAGATGACTCTTAATTTTATCAAAAATTCTTTTTTGACCGATATTAAGCATTGCCTCTTTATACTCTAATGTTAAATTAGGTACTTTTATATGCATGTCAGCAATGTTAGCTACTGCTTCCATTGTTTCACCCACTAATTGAGGCTCATCATCTTCCTTGTTATCAAGAAGTTTGTTAGTGAAACAGGCTTTACTTCTTGCATCGACTATTTTTCCAAATTATGTTCAGCTTCTAATAATTTCTGCAGTTCATTGAATTGATTCTCAACGCCACGTATAGATGCTTCTCTGTGACGCCTAAAAGCTTCTTCTATTGTTTCTCCCTCCATTGTGAGTGTGCTCTCATCTCCAAAAGGCACAAATAAAAATATTAGCGAGTTATAAAAATCGTTTCTTTCCGCTTCTTGCATAGGATTAAATTTCCTATGGTTTGGAAGAACTGGCTTTGATCAATGTTTGTATTCTCTTTCTCCATTTTCTCCTATTCTGTCAAAAGCAACAAATTCGTAAAGAGATACATCTTCCATGTTATTTGGTCTTGTTGGATTCAAGTCTTCAATTGTGCTTGGATTAAAAATGTCTTTAGAAGATCGATCCGTTTTAGTTAAATATGAATGGTTTTTCATTTTTCTGCTCCTCTTATGAGTCAAGTACACATTAACGTACCGTACGGTTACTGATTTCATGTATAAACTTTTACCGAGAAGAAGATCGCTAGCTTCATAAAGTCCTACTTCTTTAGCTCAAGTAATTTTTGTACGATTTTCCAAAGCCTGCTGTATATGTTGTCACAGCTGCTGACTTCATCCCATAAGTTCTGTGCATGACTCTTTTCTGCTTTAGTGACGTATCCAGTTACATACTCTGTTAAGGAAAGACTCCTCTCTGTCATGTACTGCAAGTCCATATTTGCACGCCATAATTTCAACAGAAAGGATTGTAGTCATTGACTCGAACTTCTTTTTCATTTCGTGTGAGATAATATATTTTCTTGCATGATTTTAAGCTATTTTCAACATCATTGATGCAAATACTATCTTGTACTGATCTAGGAAAATCAAATCAGCATCTAGATACATAGGTCTTGCAGACTTTAATATTTCACTTGCAGTATTTGCTGCACTTGTGCATTTGGTATTTTGTTACCAAAAAATTTATATTAGGTGACATATTAATATCTGTTATATGACAGGTAATTCTATCTTGTATGAAAGAACAGACTTTATCTGGACAATCAATACCAACAACGGGAGCATTTTCAATCCATTCGAGGATGTGATGAGGTGCTCCACGCATTTGATATTTTTTTTAATATGATACTGCTCTACTTTGCCTAGAACACCTCTCTGGAGAATGACTACGTTAAAAATCTTTAAAATTTGTATGAAAATTGTCTGATACTGAACCAGGGTCCTTAGTACATAATGGAGAACTACTATATTATGATTGTAGAGCATTATTTACCTTCTTAAATATTGCACTATATCAGCTGAATTGTATTTAGCACAACTTAATTTTAGGAAAAGTGTTGGTGAGCCATACTCAGCAATCATTACTTTGACTTCACCCTTCACACAGAACCAATATTGATTTGAGCCCCGTATTGGAGCCAACTTGGTATATAAAATTCTTCATCCGACACATTTTTTCTAATACTTCAGCAACAGTTTGACCAATGTTGCCCCTTGATGTTTTTAATAAATTATATATGGCAGTGTTTAAGGCCTTGTTAATTTTTAATCCGTAAAAGTGCAGACAATATGAACGATTTTTACGAAATCAGGAATTTTTGTTTAAAAGTCTTGATTTTGTGTTCACCTAATGCTAAAGTCTGTGCTGGATAGCTTTTTCTGGGATGATGCTCTCCATATTGTCCAGTTGGAAATAAATTAGGAAAGCATGACAAATCAAATGCTCTTGCCCATTGTCTATAGGCACTTCTTCGGCACTTTTTTTACATTCATTAATTTATACTGACTGATATCAGAACCTGTTGCAATTATACTATCAAGATTTTTTAATTGTATGTGCCAAAAGGCCTTCTAAATCTTGATCGTGTGCTTTTTCAAGCATTTTTGAAGTAGTATTGCTAACTACTTGTATAACATTTTTAGACGATTCATCAATTCAATCATAATCTAAACTACACCAGACATTCTTTGATTTAGTATGCTGTCCATTAATAATATAAAATTTTCTGGATTAGGCAAGTGATTTGAATCTATACCAACCTCATTTAAAGTTTTCATTGTTTTTTTCTAATGAAAGGGGTAAATAAAACATTGCACCTTTAAGTGCTTTAAAAGAATTATAGGCAGGCACTTTTAAGGTGTGTGTGCCTAGTCTAACAATTGTCTAAAAACACTTGGACCTCTGTATGAACTGGCAACTTAAATGATCCAGATTTTCCAATTGCTTGGGTAGTTGCTCACACTTTAACCCATTGGAGACAAAGCTTTCTTAAATTCATCAATAGCATCTGAATACTGAAAATAAAGCACAGTATCTAAGTTTGGTATTCTAAATGGGTCTTATTCTTCATTATCATTTACAGTGTAATACACATTATCAAATTCAGTCTCATCGGCTTTATTAATTTTTAAATTTATCAATTGTGCTATATCACCATCAGCAAGGGAAGAATCAATAATAACTAATGTTAAATGGGCATATTTAGCAACATAAAAGTGTTTCAAAAGGCATCTAAACAAAGGAAAATGAACAGATGCATTGCGTTAATACAGAGCATGCTTTTACATTCAGTATCATTGCTACTACACACAATAGGATGTCCTATTGTTTCACAAACAATTTCTGAATAATAAAATATTTTTCAACATTATTTTCATCTTTTTCAACAATTACCGTTACACATGCATTATCACAGTAATAATGTTCATGCACTTGACCTATTTCTTCAACATGCAGAGATTTTGTCTTATAATGATTATGAGGGCAATTATCACATGCATCTAACTGCTTTCTCAATTCTATAAAGGCCGTATCAAAATATTGTCTAACTTCAATAATTGAACTAATGTCACTCTCTAATAAAGGCTTGCACCTGCCTCATGTCCAGCAATGAGTGGACGCGGATTAGTATACTGAGCAATTATCTCCGTATACTACTGGTTGACTTTATACAGGGCAGGAATGGACATTTCCATTAACTAGGCTATATCTTTCTTCAGAATAAGTCTCATCAATTTGCGCACTTCAGTAGCTGTTCTCCATAATTATACCTGTGTTCCTGCTAAATATGACAGCACTTGGAGTAACTTTGTGTGGAACATTTGCAGATTAAAGATGAGGCAGTCAGTGCCGCCATTTTTGTCATTCCTTTATGTATGTATGATAATTTTTTTACTTTTTGAATGGTTATATCTAAATTTCAAACAATTTTTGACAAATTGCACACTTATTTTGTGAAAGTACAACATTTTTACTGCCCAATCATGCAAAAAAGATAAAGAAATTCAAAACTTTGTTCGGTACTTTAGTCTTCTAAAGGTGAAATAATTTTAGTCGTCTCAGTGATAACGGGTGCAGCAACAAGAGTGAACAAGTGCTTTTCTCTTCTCACGGGAATAATAAAGTAAAACTAAGAGTGCTTAACAGCTATACAAGCAAATCATGTCTCTAGATCCTTTTAAAGTAATAACAAGAAGGCCTTTTGTTAGTGGATGAGTCTTCTTGCGCCACGCCTGCCACTTTAACAATGGAATATGAAAAAACTACCATAACCAATTGCATTAAGTAGCATTCAAGAAGCTCCAAGTATCTAGTGAAGTCCCATCCATGAACCAGAAAGACGTTAGCAGGCTTTGTAGTGAAGCTTCCTATCAATCCACCATTGCTGAGCTCCGTTGCTATGGTAATTCCAATGAATATCATTAAATTAATGCGACCGGAAGTCCCATTGCAATAGCTGGACATGTGTACATTGCCATTTCAGGGTAGGCTTTCTCTTTTTAATATATATTCTCAATATTGTCATTTTCAGAGTCACTATTATCATTACATTCTTCTACTCTATCAATACATGACACATCAACAATCCCTGCTACATAACAGGTGCCATTTGTATCAACAAGGATTGCAATTGGACAACCAGTATCTAACTGGCTATCTGAAACATCATTACAATACAAATATGCTGATTCATAAAAATAAGGCTCACTATTCTTTGTGTGATATTGCTCACCAAAATCACTAAAATTATTCAACTGTAATTTTCTAATGCTATTTGCTGCACGTATCAATACGCCTACTTTGTGGGATCTGTTTTTCAAAACTGATTCTAACAATATACTTGATGCAGCAATACATTTACTGTCATATGATGAGTTTTCAAAATCTACACTTTTCATACTTAATGGTTTCAGAGCTGTAATATCATGCTTCAATAATATTAGTAAAATAATATTCCTTTCCTGCACTATTTGGTACAGCTAGTGAGTAATTAGAACATAATCTATACGATACTTGACCATAATTACAATCATAATCATCCTAATTTAGACGCTTATTCTCTTTATTTAGTGCCTTCTTTAATTTATCCATTTTGTTATCAGAAAATTTGTATCGTAAAAACTTATCCTTCGTTGCACTTAATATTGAGTCTCTATTATCATAATACGGTTTCAGGGAGTTATTTTTGTGGGCCTGGATTTTGTTGATAATGTTTTTTAGACATTTTTTTATTTAAGAGGTTTTGGGAATACATTTTTTGTGAATATTGTAAAGATTTTGTAAGTTTGATATTTTTATTTTTGTTATACCAATTTTTAAATTTTTGCGATGTATAACCTGGGTTAAACGCATAAAACTGCTTTGAATAAGCAAGCTTATATTTTCAACTGATTTTATATGCAATTCTAGCTCTGCTTTTGACTCTGTTACATTGTCTTATGTAGCATGCTCTCGCATTTGATCTATTCTTAGCAATGAAACCTTCCATTTACTTTCTATTTTTATATTGTCTCTTCTTTTATCCTTTAGATTTTGCCCCAGTGAATTTACTTCTTCTTTTTCTGCTTTACGTCCTTACAACTAACACTGCAACAATTATACTTAGGACTAAAACTACATACAAGTACAATAACACTGAGTATAGAAGAAACAGTAGGTACTAAATCAGTACTACTTATAAATATCATTGTAAACACAACACTTACCTTTTTTATCCATGAAGGCTACTATCTAGATATTATTTATGAAGTGCAGCTGACAAAATTTCTTCGAATAACAGAGCAGCTGAATTTAAAGTCACTCTAATTTCTGAAAGAATTAACTTTTTAAATTTTATTTTACTTACCAATTAGTGTACCTCTTAAAGAACTGGTGATCTCTTACTCTGCACACTCTTTACTAGCAAGCAGAAGATGAGAATGAATAGAGCAATATTTAGCGGTACTGTGCTATAGAAGAGTAGACTGGCAGTGAGACTAGTCACTATGGCAACTCTGTGCATGCGCATAATTTTTAAAATAGCGACTGAAATTAGGGTGTGTTATATCACGCCCATTATTACTTTTTATTTAACCAAAAAAATTAAGATTCTGAAACAACCTTTGTAGCCCTTGTTCAAAGAGTAAAGGAATGGTGCAAAAGCCAGCAAAAGCAGTGTACTGGCTTAAAAGATTTAAGGGTCGATAGAAGATGAAAGAAAGAGTCTAAAACATTTTGCAGAACTTTGAATTTGGGCCTATTCTTTAGAATTGCTCCCGCTACATTACAGTCCACTTTAAAGGTACCATGAGAGTCGCTCAGTGGAGGAGAGCTCAGAGAAGCCATTTATGAGGTTTTATTATGGTAAGATATGAGTTAGAAGTGTTTGAAAATGATAAATTTGGCCGCCATTTCAAAAAATCAACCTCAACCCTACATACAGGCTATCGCCTATATAATTATCACGGCCCAGTGATGCTACTAGTAGAGTAAGATTTACATGTAACAATATATGCTCAGAATGTATTGTTCTATGAACCAATGCATGTTTATGTTGCAATGCAATAAGATGTCTTTGACAAAAAGACAATTTAGCATCAGATAGTCGAACTCCGACTGTTTTAATATTTTTATCGTCAAGAAATGGATTTAATGATACTAATGAGCTGCCACTGGGCAGGATAACATTTGATTTCAAAATTCCAATTTCTCTAAAATTGATTATGTTGAATATGAGAGATCCAATGATGCATTGGCTCTCAGCTCAGTAGTCAATAGTTGTAGAGTCTTTACTGGGCTCTTGATCCTGATGTTATGAATGAAATGACGAACATAACAATTGATAAAAATTAGCTTAAAAAATGAAGAATATTTATCAGAGAATATAATAGGAGTTAACTGCTGAACATCAATATATTAAGGTACTATTTTCTCCTTTTCAAGGAAAAGGTGCTTATAAAATAGAATTATCATGTGAGTCAGTCTCTTTATTGCTCAACCCATCAGGGCCTCTCGACCATGCATTGATTGAGATACTAATTCCAATGGAAATAAATCTCTGGAGACAGTATCAGCAGGGTTCGCAGTGCCCATAACAAGCTTCTAACAATTGGTAGGTATGCGATCAATGATGAAAGACACTGTTTCCAACTAAAGTTTTTAAATAACTGGGACTGCTTTTTAACCAATAAAGGAGAAGGCATTTGAAAAATATTCTTTTATACTCGATTTACACTTAAGAGAACCGTGCTATCATGTGGCACAGATAACAAAAAAACTGGGCTTTTTTTGTAGGCCAGCTTGCGTCTACAACAATTAAAAAATAGTGAGCTAGCTACACCTGTAGCTCTTTCATTTTTAGTAGGTGTGTCGATCTATTATTAGTTATAAAATTATTGAGTCACTCTGCACTTCTTCAGTTTCTCCTGTTTTCATCACTGCCATTACCAAGAGAGATGTGGATGAAGCCAAAGTTAGTTACTTGTTTTTTCTTTGACAGAGACGCTATATTATTTAATTACTATCATATATATAGATCCAGCTGGTGGTAGGAGTATGTTGTTCTGAATTCATTTCAAGATCATGACTGCAAACAAAATTTTAGGATGTCTAAGAGAACATTTGACTTTTTATGCACTCAGGTTCGAGCTATACTACAGCGTCAAGATACAAGAATCAGGAAGCTATATCTGTACCTAAACGTGTAGCTATTACTCTGTGGTGTATGGCTACGTGTTCAGAATATCGCACTGTGGGTCATCTGTTTGGTGTTGCCAGGTGCATGTACTGCATGTGTTGTTGTGCATACTACAGACATTACTACATGCATTGTATTAAATTCTTAGTTGGACAGAGTCTCATAAATACGGTTAATAAATTTGAAGAGAAGTGGGGCTTTCCTGAATGTGCTAGTGCCATTGATGGTAGTCATATACCTGTATGTCGTCCTGCAATGAATCATACAGACTATTATAATAGAAAAGGATTTTATATAGTGATTTTACGTGGAGTTGTCAATCCTAACTTTAAACTAACGTATGCACAATTCTCTTTGATGTTTGGCCACTAATGAGGGTTCCAAATAGCATGGAGCCCGCTAGTCTTGCACAATAATTACAAATTGTCCCTATCATAACAATAGCCCACGTACAGACAATGCATAACTATACATGCATGATATGGCACAATCAATGTTTCATAGTTAGTTTAATTGAGTTAAACCATGTTTGAAGGTCTCCACACTATTTGGAAGTCCTCGGGCTTCTCCATCGGGTTCCAAATAGTGTGGACACTTTCAAACATGGTTTAACCTATATATCTATTTGAAGACATGTATGTAGGATAGCCTGTGAGTGTACATGACTCACGTGTGCTTGTTAATTCTAGTTTGTACAACAAGGCTATAAAAAAATCTACAAGGCAACATTAGACATTAAAATAAGGCAAATATTAAAGTGTTTCTAATAGGAGATGCTGCATACCAACTACTACCATGCTGTTAAAACCATTTCCCCACAATACCTATCTCTCTTTTCAACAAAAGACATTTAACTAGAGCATGTATTGTCTCTGAAAATTCCTTTTGACGCTAAAAGGCATATTGGCATTATTTATCAGAGCAAAATGATATCGACATCAGAAAAGCTAAAAATTTTGTAGCTGCTTGCTGTATGTTACACAACTTGTGTGAACTACATGGGGAAGACTTTGATGAGAATTGGATGCAGCCAGTTTGAGGAGTAATTGATGTACATGCAACTAATAATGAACAATGTATAGATGGTGGGGATACAGACGGTGACATTCAAGAAGCAATAATGACTTATGTACTGAATAACCCAATTAATTGACATTAATTTTTAATTACTATTAACGATGCACATATCCATAATTATAACAATTATGGAAACGATAATAATTATCAGTGCGGGTCAAAAAATTGTTAGGAAGAAAATTGAAATGTACTTCATTGACTAGAGCACAGCATTTTAAATACTTGCAGCTGAAAATTTCTATCCTCCTTTTTGTGTTTTTTCTCGCGATATTTCTCCTTTTAAATCTTCATTCTTTATTCTTCAAATTCTACAAACCTCTTGTGACTCTCAGCAGTTGCATCAATAAGTTTCACTGTCATTGCCTCTACTACTTTTTCAATCCAGTGTCCTTTGTTCTTATTCTTGAGTATTTTCATTTTGGGAACTGATTTTGACAATGATGACTCCACCTGATCAACCAGGACTCTTTCTAGGTTGCTCATGACTACATTCTGTTGTTATGGTTAAATAGTTTCATTTCATAATTGTACCATAGGAAGCCATAAGATGAAAGTGCGGCGCAGTGGTGTATATAGGAAACACCATGGATTTTCTCTGGTGTATGAGGGATAAACCTGATACACCTTGGTGTATCAGGTTTATCCCTAATACATTAGGGAAAGAGGGGATCCCGTGAACTTTGACGTTTAGCTCAGGACAGTTTTGTCCTGAAAGGTCCATGGGTAAAAAATTAGGAAGAGTCCCCCTAAAGAGTCTCTCCCTTCAAAACCTTTAAATCAAGCTGAGCTTATTAGCCAGACTTTTGTATCAGGCTATTGTGGGTCTCAAATTGGAGAAAGCTTGATGTAAACTTTCTGCTAGAGCAATGAATATCATTAAGAATTTCCCTTGTGTAAACTGACAAGCTGACCACGTGCAAGGCTATTGAAATGGCGTCGCCGCTTGAAAAATTATTTTTATAACTTTTGCTACTACTGGACGAATTCTAGCAATTTTATGGCAACAGTTAAGCCTAAATGCTCATCATTATGCCTTCCAATGAGTACAAAAATGATGGAACATGGCTTCTTCGTGGTTTATCAGATATACACCTCAAATGATATTCATAATTCCTCGGGCTACACCATCGGGATTATGAATATCATTTTCGGTGTATATCTGATAAACCACGAAGAAACCATATTCCATCTATTACTTGTACACTGTTTATGTCACATTCTTCACAATTATCCATCTTGGTGTCTGATAAAGTCAATTCCACTAAGGTGTTCACAATAAATGGTGGTTCTGTTGTTGGCCTATGTCACATAGCATCAAGAGCATCATAGTGTTTCTATTTCGTCCTGCCAGTTTCTGTGAGATGGCTCTTTTCCATTATCCTTCTGCACTCACTTTTCAGCTTCTTCGCTTTCTCCTACACTGGACTGCTGATCTCTCCAACCCTGCTTTCTTCATAGATTCTGACACCTCATACACAAGTTTTTTCTTTTACATCCTTCCAACTGAGCTTGCACAATCACCCCAAATGTTAATAAGGGCAAACTAACTTCGTCATCTTTCCAAGCCATTTTAGAGTGTGAAACGGCAAGATAAGTCAGCTTAAATTGAGTAAGATCTGAGAAAACATCTACAGACTTCACTTGATTGAATCTAATGACACGTGTATCAAACCACACCTCTATAGGTGGATTCTTTGGAAGGAACACTTCCTAACCAAGCAGACATGCCAAAACAAGGTAATCCTAGCACAGTAGCTTCAGAGCAGTTTAGCTTTTCTTTACACTTGTAGCTGGAACTGTGCCAACACTTACAAGACCATGATGGTGTGATTTTGACCTGTAGTGTAAATGGGGTATAAATAAAACAATAATTGCGAGGGAAGTAGAGCACCACACAACTCTAGGAAAAGTATGGATATCATTTAATAGGTGACACAAGTGATTTTGCCATCACTAACAATATATAATGTTGCCATCTCTATTAATAGATGAAGATATACTACTGCTGCTTATGCATCTTGAGAGGCATAGCTAAAACCATAATGTTGTAAGCTCTGCAGATGACTAGAGGATGCAATTGGAAAGTGATGTCTTGGAATATGCCAAAGTGATAAATGTGACCCAATATGAGACAACCAGGCTATCTGCATGCATTATCAATTAGAGATATGGCTTCCCAAAGTTGAAACATTGGTACTTTATTAAAACTGAAATTATATGAAAAATGTATTGTATAAGGAATTTCCTTTTGTTTCATACCAAGTTTGCCCATAAATAAGTGAAAAAAGTAGTTTACAGACATTGTGTTGCACCATGTAAATAACAAAAGATATATGAAAAGAAATGGCTGTAACTCAGTTCCACCCGTTTATACTTTTTTTTGCATGACTAATCTTAAGTCAGCATTAGATGTGTCAAATGAAAACCAAAGTATAGCAAAAACTATGCTTAATTAGAAAGAGAGTAAATCTCAATTTTTAATTTTTGAGTGCTTTTCTCATATTGGGTCACCAATTAATGCTGGAGTTCAGATTTCCAGCGACACCACAATTTACGTATTGATGAAGGAAACAATCTAGGTTAACCTCCATGAGTTACTATAAAAGTATCTTAATTTTGATAGTGTCGGGTAAAAACCAGCCCAATGCATTAAACACCTTTGCCATGTTAGAAAATAGCAAATGTGTAGTGAAATCACAGTTAGATATGTTTATACTAATAGTAAGACAATAACGGTCTAGTTTAACATTCCATTCAAGACCCAGGGTCTTAGTATAGCTAGATGTAGAACTTCAGAGACATAATGTACCTCCTGGACTTCTATCAGTTCTGGCTTAATGGAATATAATACTTCTTTACTACTACAGTTCCATTAACAGAACAAAAACCAACCACGAGAAAATAAAGCTTGCATTTCTTCCCTTAGCTCAATAGCTTAATCAAGTTTATCACCATCAATTAAGACATCAAATTTGAAAAATTTCTTATCATTTTGGCAGCACAGGGAAATTCAGAGCAATGATCAACAGGGTTGTGCTTTACACTCATATTGGAAGCAAAGCAATATGCCGAGACTATAAAAGTGAGTCGTGTCATTTAATAATCTCTAATATTATTATTATTATGTTTGATCTCCATATAAAACGGAAATTGTTATCACTGTGATCTTGCTTAATGGCTGTATACATTTGTATCCATAAGTGACAAAAATATCTGATGGCCGATTTTAAAATGCACCTTTAATGCATCACAATTGTCTCTTAAAGTTACATAGTAACTTTTTGCATCCGATGGAGTAATTTTATGATAAATGGAGCTCAGGAACTTGAATTTTTTTAGGCCATTAAGACTGATTTTCCTGTCCACCATACAGTACCTTTTGTCAAATGTGGTCACACATTACTGACATTTTTAATCAAAAGAAATACAGAATATTCTGAACGAAATAAAAACATCTAACATAGGAGAGTGGTACCAACAAGAGGATAAGAGAAACACTACAAGCACATGTAGCGGAAGCATCGTAAACAGCTCTGACCTTTGTAGTTGTGCTGGAGGTCTTTTAAACTATCTGCAAAGGCAAATAGAAAATACAACTCTCAGGCCTATTCAAAACATTGAAAGGAACCTCCTCTGCATGTCCTTGCTCCAATAATTGCGCAATGCATCAGCCTGTAGCAATTGACATACGTTCAAGAGACAAAAACCTTTTCAATGCTTGTGATCTTGATTCACCAATTCAATCAACATTTGATTTTCTAGGCAAAGTAACCTTAAGTAGATCTTTTGGAGTTTTGTAGTGATTATTATGAAAATGCTTGATGACAGACTTCCTTTTAGGACATAGGGCCAAATCATCATGGATGGTAATTCACTTTCCCAAAAGTTATGGACGTAATCACTGAGACATGACACATAACCAGTCACTTAAGTGTTACAAGTGTGGTATTTAATAAGACCTCTTAAAACACATTCAAATTCAGTTTGAAAAGCAGTGAACAAATTATGTGGACCAGATACACGCCCTTTTAACAAGCAATCAATGAAAGTTTTAATATCTAACAAGGCAATAATACGACTTGGTTGACCTAAAGTGGGATCAGATAGTGCCAAATAAGATAAATGATTCCACTCTTATACAAATTAAATAGGCTCAATAGGCTAGTCACATGTGACCCTGGAAACAACAACAGCAGTGATACTAACAGTGCCTGGAGACGTAGTAATCTGTGACAAATTTCCCAATTATCTTCTCTTACAAGCCATTTATGCCTGTTACACATACAGACTGGTATGAACAAGGCTGTTTTAATACCTGAGCAATATGCTCAATGACACAAGATGCTGATGAAGCACAGTCTGGTAAACAGCGTGCTTCAACTGACGATCTACCTGAACCAGTAAGTTATACTGAACAAGACATCAATAAACAGAATGAGTTTGTCTTATTTGCGCTATTAGAAGTCACTGGAGTTGAGGCTGCTTTAGGCACATTATTAAGATGCATAAGAGAATAATGCATTCCCTGAACGTCCTGCAACTATGCACAGACCAACAATTTTTAGCAGGGTGCCCACTACTTAGGCAATTGATGCAAATGTGTTTAGATTTGAAAAGGGATATCTTCTGATCATGAGGCATTCCTTTAAAACTTTGACAAACGTATGAAGGATTTTTGTGTCATTAACAAGCTATGCAATTAGAGTTGAAATGAGTAGCAAAAGAGTAGAGAGGCTAAGGCAACTTCTCATTCTTTTTGAAAGAGTTATCCGCAAAAACTCAGATGCCTGACATCTTAGGTCAACAAATTCTAAAAGCTGATTAAATTAATCTCAGTGTGACTGCCTTTGCCATTAAAACATAGTGTTGACAATTTATTTCAGTTCAGTCGAGGTGATGAAAGGAGAGGGTTCATGACTAACGGCTTTCAAAGCAAAAATATCTATGTACTGCTTTGCCATTCCCTTCCTTGAGAGGAGGGCAGTCAAATATATATTTTACTTGAGTTTGGTGGGCTGATTAAATCGAGCCTTCAAACAATCAATAGCTTCACTGTACTGCTCATCTGACCTTGACAGTCCTCCAATTATTGTCTTAGCGAAACTGTCCTTGAGGGCATGCCTTTGATACAAGAGCTTCTCAGCATCAGATGTTCTTGCTATTGTACAGAAAGAAGCAGAATTGTTCCCAGTACTGAGTTCAGTTGAAACTATTTCTGTCAAAGACAGAAATGTTTAATTTATGAAGTTTGATTCCTGTGCTTGCAACAAAGAGAATCAGTCTTGCATTGACAGAGACGCCTACAATTGATATTCAAACAATCAAATAATTGCTTCCTTAAATCAATGTGAAATATACCGTAGTTCTAAGAATTATGCAAATTAATTTTACTCTAAAATGAGTAATATTGAAAAAATTGAGGTTATAAATTTTTTTTCTTTGAAAAAATTTTTATTGACTAAATTGAAGGGAGGGTCATTTTAAAGTCCCAGCTGCTTGCTACGGTGGACTGAAGCAAGTGGTCAATCGTGTGCCAAAATAAAAGGACTATGTCAAAATTAGAATACTCGGCCTGTATTATTGCATATTCAAATAATTAGAGGTAATTTTGTTAAAATTTTGAAGAAAATATTTAATATGACGAAGTTAGAGTGTTGAATATTTAGAAGATTTACGGTAAATAGAATATCATCTTCAAGATTGTGCTCAGCAGCTAGTAATTCTTTACGTACAACAAAGAGCTAAGACTTGTAGTCTGCTAATTAAGCCTCGTGTTATAGAAAGAGTAGAGCATCGTCACTATTCTCAGGTAGACTCGTAGTGATAGACCTCTCATGCAATTGAATCTTGTTATTGAGCAGATTGTTTTCCGTAGGAGCTCTGAGAAGACAAGACGGAGGGGACCGGCAGAGCTGCTGTAACCAGAAGGATAGTAAAGAGACTTTATCTTCATAATAAAAAAACGTCATAATCTGACTCTAGATCCTCGTCTTTATTGATAGCATAAACTATTAGTAAATGATTTGCTTTGAAATATGTATCAAGACCATTGAGTTTTGATAACATCTGTTGCATGCAGACAACAGTGTCAGGAATACCAGTTTCACTCTCCAGCTCTCAAAACTGGGTAAACAAACAATTCACTAGTGACGTAGTCCGGAATATGCATTTGATTTTCAATGGAATCGTACTTGTATTGAATGAAAAGTGAGAATTGTTTGGAATCATAGTGGGATTGTTTAAAATGAT
>NW_003546485.1:27791-31178 GCF_000090795.2 Amphimedon queenslandica | reverse complement strand
CACAATTCTGTTATCTTCTATACCACAAATAATCTTTATCTAGTGAACAGCTCACATTGACTTCATAGCATTCCTTGGTGTGTGGGTCAGTGATTACAAAGGTGTTTGTACATTATATCAAGTATATTTCAATGCATAAAACATTTTGAAGTCTGCAAAACTAATGCACAAATTAAATATTGCGTTAAGTTCTGAGGTGTAACACTTAATTACTACATTCAAAAGAGTAGTAAGTCCTAGCACTTGATAACAAACATTGAGTTGGGTTCTGATTTGTCGAACTGCAACAGAACATTACAAATGTCACAATGTTGTGTAAATGTAATTCAGTGGATGCAATGATTTCTTAACTGTAGAACTTCATTAATGTTGTACACATTATTTTGAATTAATTAGCTCAAATGACTACTGAATTGCAGAAGTTGATAACAAAACTGTAGCATTAAGTTCTATCATATCGAACTTGAAGGAACGTTATAATAATTATTTTCCAACAGTGCATAAATGTACCGTAGTTCCTTAAACAAAAGCCCGGGCATCCATTTCCTAAAATGGCATTTGGATCTCAAAAAAATATAAAAAAATCTTCAGCCCAGAGCGGGATTCAAACTCGTAACCTCATGCTTTTGACTTCTAGAACTTCAGGCCTTATCCACTAGACTTCTGAGTCCCTCTTAGGCTAGTGTTGCGTGTGTATAGTTTAATTGTATTGCTACCCCAGCGTTTATTTGAATGCGGCTTCTGTTTAAGGATTTACTGTAATCAAACAGTTTTGATGTGTAGAACTAAACTTCAATAGGCATGAATGGGATAGAGTTCTGAGCTGATTACAAAAAATTCAAAATTAATTTCACAATAATAGTATATACAAATGTAATTTTAGTGCATCCAAAGTGTAAACTTCATTACAATATTGTGCATAAATTGTAGACATTTTCCAGTTGAGTTCTGTTTAATAGAACTGCAAAAAAATTGCAAAATATTTTAAAATTACTGTATGATTGTAGACTAGTTGATTTACAGAGTTTTTAAGTGCAGATTTAGATTTTAGAAGTGTGCATGAATGCTGAAAAAGTACCACAGAACGTTAATAAAGTTATTTTACAGTATTGTATGGATTTATTTCTGATTATGCAAACAGTTCTGACTTGAAGAGCTTGATTACATTTCTAAGCAGTAATGTGACTTCATTAACTCAAAAAGTTCTAAGTTTCAAAAGTCGAGTAGAAACATTTAGTGTTAAGTTTTGTCCGATGAAACAGAAAAGAATTGTTAAAATAATTTCACATTCTTGTAAGAATGTAATTCAGATGTGTAGAACTTCATTTTAATACACAATTTAGTATGAATGTAATTTAGTTGCTCTAAAGAGTTCTGAGGTGTAGAACTTGATTAATGTCTTTGGCTTGGTTGGGGAATTCTCAGAGGATCTTATGCACAATGTACATATACACAATGCTTTTATACATATTCATGTGCCTAATTACTTTTATTTTTAGAGATGGCTATCTTGGCATGTCCTCTCTTGAGACAAGGGGTGGAGCTCTGAGCCCGTTTAGCTTATAAATTGTAATGTGATAAAGTTGTATGCATAAGTAGCTTTTCCTTTAGGCTGTAGCTACAGCTCCGGTAACCAGATATAGTTTGCAATTGCTAGAGCTCCGGCAGTCCGTTTTTGTCCGTAAAACAGCTTGTGCGCATGTGCAATAGTGCAAATTGGAACTTAGTCTTTGTATCAAGAAACACTAAACCCTACTATCCTAGAGGCTAAGATATACAAGATGGTGCTCTAAAAACTAAACACTGAATCCCAAACCTACAACCCTGTAGGCTAAGATGTATGAGAGGGTGTTATTTTTTGACCTATGCTCTAACAATGAAACACTAAACCCTAATCCCAACGCTACGACCCAGGAGGCTAAGATGTACAAGGTGCTTATTTCCTAAAAAAAAGCCAAAAAGGAAAAAAATAGGAAAAAAAGATTTTTTTAAAAAAGAAAAAAATCAAAAACTGCAGCATAGTTTTTTTGACCGGATTCAAACTGCTGACCTCATCAGTGCAATCCACACCAGCCTCTCTCCAGCACGACCACAACCCTGCTGCATCAATAATGCTGGTTGTGTTGTATCAATACCTTGTTACCATAATAAATCAGTGGAGTAATAATACTTGGGCGTAGCCCCATATATATACGGGCAAAGCCCCTATTACCAGAGCTCTAGCTCTGCATGCTGACTCCGGTTACTGGAGCCCTAGACACTTCCTTTTCCTTTACCGCAAAAAATGCTTGTTAATGAGCTATACTCCATGACCAGCGGTTATTAGTACTAAGAAATAACCTCAAGGGGTGTGTGAGATCTAAAGTTTTGCATAGAATTTCCCCAAGTAGCTAACCTTTCCCATTGTAATTGAGTGATACTGGTTGGCGGTTCAATCTTCGTAATAGAATTCTTCTTAGGGTCAGCAAAAATCCACTTCCCATCAATGGCGTGACCTAATGACGAAATTTTATCTGAGAGTAACTTTAGCTGTTTTGATTTATTTTCATCGTCTCATCAATCAGAAATCATGCTGTCTGTTGGTACTTCCAGTAAGCAGTTCATCATCCACAAGACAGATTACCACACTGTAAATATCACTTAGTCAATTTGACAGAACCAATTTGTAAACACTATGAAACTCCATTGACAAACTACTCTTTTGCTAATTTAACAAAATTTCTTTTTAAATGACAAATTTGATTTGTATTATTTACAAAACAATGTCCAAATGATTATAATGATTAAATACAACTTTTCCTTGATGCAAAAAAAAACAAAAACAATTATCCATTAAGTACTTCATGTTCCCTGGTGATGCCATTAATGTGAGAAAGTGCCACAGGAGATTTGCTTTTATATGTACTGGATGAGATATTCAACAATTTAGATTCAATGAAAGCGAAAAAATCCTGAGCTTTTGGTTGATAACTGATGTTGAATACATAGTGACTTGCTATTAATAGAAAGAGCGCTGTTGGGATATCTTTACACTCTAAGATTAGGCACTGCTCAATAGCAATAAAGTACTGGTCTAACTCATCTCCTTCAAAAATTACAATATGTGGACAATTGTTAGATTTATCTGGTGCTGCTGACGGATCTGTACCAACCTGTAATAATAGAAGTGGGTAAGTGGTACACATGTATTTCTATACTTACTGGCACACTACGCAAAATGTAAGGTATGTTGCCATCAGTAGATTTAGACTTGGAATGTATCAAAAGAATGCACAAACACCGAATAGACTTCAACAAATAAGAATCATCAACTGTAAATTCAAAAATAATCATTGTGGGAGCAAAAAGTCTCCTTACCATCCATGTCATCAATATTATCAACTAGAG
>NW_003546485.1:20196-23868 GCF_000090795.2 Amphimedon queenslandica | reverse complement strand
TGATTTATTTAAATGATGAAAATGAGTATATTTGTGTGCTGCCCCCTGTGAGTAAACATTCATTGCAGTCATATCCAGGATTGTTTTTTGTAGTATCAAGAACTCTTGTTGTAAAATTATAGATAGATCTAAATATACTCATTATATCAGGATTGTTTTTTAACAAATAATGCTTTGTGAAACAATCAATAGATTTGTTAATTTGACATAATATCAATTAGAATTACAAAAAATTGTCATAACAACTATTCTGCTGAGGTGACAAATTTTGTCAAAATGACGAATACGTTTTTACAGTGCAGAGAGTATGTGGCTCATTCTTTTCCGGAAGTGTTTTGGAGCAGTGGAGATTCCAAATGGCAGTTAGTTAAAACAATATCTACCAAATGGTTAGATGAATGTTGTCAGTAGACATGATTCTTCTGAGAGAGGTAGTTACAAGAATCCAAATTAAGTTACCAAGTGAGAATTAAAAAAATTTCTTTTTTACGTTCATCATAGACTTACATTTTTGAATTGGTGTCAGTAAGGCATCTTTGTTTTCTCTCATTAAAATTGTGGTTCTGATCAGGATTTGTTTCAAGAATTGGCAGTCAACATTACTTAAAATCAAGTAATAAGCAACCTAAATGTTATGAAACTTCTGATTCTTTTGCCTGATTTAAACAGATAGGAAAATGCAACTTTCACTTCATACATGTAATTTGTGTAACTTATTTAGGTTTGCCATGTCTTTAAAGGTTTTGAAATAGATTTTGTTGCTGCAACTGAAACTCCTGCTTTAATGAAGTACCATAGGTCAGAATATATTGGCAGCTGCAATTATTCACAATCATAAAAAATTCGATGAAAAACAATGAAAACCGAGGTGTTATTTTAATTAAAAACGGCTTGATATTGAAGGAAAGCACCTTACTACAGTGTTTTTGAGCTGTTGTTCTTCTTGTGTTACTAATCCTTGGTCTCTTTTTACCAGTTATTTTTAGAACTACTGTCTTTCAGTATCTTGGGACTATCTGCCCATTCTAGTTAGTGTGTTTATTGACTTGGGTGTGGTTTAATATCACCAGCTCACAGAACAACAATTTGCTGCAAAAAGGCTGAGACCTTTGAGGTAGAAGTCCATACAAGAAGGCAACAGGTAAAGAAGGACTCGCTATTGGTAAGTGGCTCCACTAAAGCAGCTAAGGAACAGATGAATAGCTGAAGACTAAACACGTCATCTTATTATCATAGCAAAGCTCTAACAGTTTCCATGGCTTTTAATTGAACTTTTTTTATGACCGCAAATATTTGTAGCCACGAACATATCCCGACCTATGGTACCTCATGCCAATGAATATGTACATGTAAGTATTTAGAACTAAGTTGCTCACAATTTTCTAATAATTAAATCACATGCTGGTATTTCTAAAGTTGTAACTACATCTAAAGCTTTGACAATGATTGTGGAGGACATGATAAGAAAGTAGATTTAAAACAGACTGTGTCTACATGATATTTAACTTGTAATCAATTAGATTGTTTAGTTATATTAGTTGAATTAGGCAAACATGGCGGCAGAATTGGAAGAGCAAGTGGGCAATAAAATGGTGAGCAAAGCTCACTGCCATTTTGGCCACATCCACTATTCTATAAGAATTTTGGGCGCATACTTTAGCCAAACACACCTTATGATTATACAGAAATATCAACAATAATATGCCCAAAGCTACACAGCTAGTAAAGCTGTAATTAACATGTAAAGAACCAATCCTGGTCCACTTGGATAGCTTATCCCAGTTAAAATTTTTAGTCGGATATTGTCAGACAATGCCCTACCCTGCACCTGCTTATGACTTCAGATATATCTTAAATTATTATTTTTAGTACAAAGACATTCTGGTTGGTACAATGATCATTGACTCTAGGTTGCAGAACCAAATGGAGAGGTGAATACTACATCATGGACAGGTTCCAACTTTATTGGAGACAACCCTGACTTAATTATAGTACCAAGAAAGAGAAGGATTGATTGACAAAAAATACACCATATTTCTTTCAGTGCTACACAGTGGAGCATTGTATTTGACTTGTCTTAAGTTTCTGAGAAGCCTAAACCCTTTATTTACAAGCCTGTTTCTTAACTATTAATTTGTGACTTGCCATTTTTGTCCAACAAATAGGTTCTTTCAAATAATATTTCTGTTTTCATTGAGTGGGTATTTGTTCCATACTTGCTTTACTTTTCCAAGGCATTCGAAGTTGTGATTACAAATCACATTTAGCACATGCATTATGAAAAAATGCTTCAGAAGTCAAAAGCAGGGAGTTGTTATTGCTCTATGATAAATTATAATTACATGTGCATGTACTTATAGGTTCCACTTAAGGTAATTTTGAAAATTGAGAATGTTGTGGAAGATATTAATCACATTTTCATGCAGCTAAGTGATTGTGTTCCATGCAATCATCGCTTTGTTGATAAGGCCACATAGTGAAGTGCCTCATGATCTTATTCACTCAGTTTTGTTTAGTTATGACCAGTTAACAAGAAAAAGAATGGAAAGTGAAATAAAAGGAAGAATGATGTCACACTATCAACAACACTAAAGGGCTTCACTCCAGTTTGCAAAGACTAGCACACGAAGCAAAATTTTATTACTTACTGTGTTAGTGTAACACTTATTTTTTCCTTTAGATAACTTAGTAACATTAACACTTTTGTAATGTTTGAACAACTTCACCTCTGTGATATCGGTGACCACAGAAACATCTGCCACTGCTCGTTACAATTTTAATGTATCATGAATTTTTATCACTGCAGTTGATTGCCACATTGTTGTAGCTGCTATGGAGCATCTGCAAATTAAAAAGTGGAGCGATTTATTTGTACATAAACAGTGGAGTAGAGTTCCTCACGAGATCCTATAAAGTAGATGCCTCTTGTCACTGAAAGAGTAACCGTTCGTCCAGACACTCCGCTCAGTTGTGCTCTACCAAAGCCACTCTCCCTGACGATGACCGCTAATTTGTCTGGATGATGGTGCAATCTGCCAACACCAATATTGTTGACCAAAGGATATGTTTGAAACCAATTAAGAAAAAAGAGAGAGAGAATTGTACAAACCAAAGTGAGAATTAGTGAGCGACTATTGTTCACTAAACAGTAATTACAAAATGACAGTTTATATACACAGAATCAAAACGGAAATAACATCATACAATAATTAATAATCCATGAATGTCTGACACCCTCCCCACCTTGGATAAATACAATCTTTCCAACACAATACTGATATTAAGAGACATAATACATTCACAAAATTAAGGATAATTGGGGCGAGCCTGAACTCGCCCCACTAAGGCGAGGGAACGTCTGTTTGTATGTACGGCATACGTTCGTCTAACTATTCTTAAACTTAAATAACCTGATCTTCATTGAAAATGGGTGTGGTCACAATTAATAAAATGGTGGCCAGCAGCAACTCTGAACTTATTTGCAGCAAACGGTCAGCAAGAAAAGACTAAACTGATGTTCAAAGACTTCTGTTGCAGCAAGGAAGGTTGGGACAGCAGGTATACAATGTTTTCATTGATATAAAGGATTCTGATAAGCTGAATGCAGCCATGAAAAAGCTGCATGTAATTTCTACTGTGCTGTAACTAAATCATCTTTACTCTAGGAGCAAG
>NW_003546485.1:5125-20059 GCF_000090795.2 Amphimedon queenslandica | reverse complement strand
ATTTGTCTAGTAATAACAGCAACAATCAATAACTCTAAAGTTAGCAATAACACAATAATAACCATTCACTCACACCATACTTTAAAGAGAAAAACTCACAATTCACATCAATACACAAAGAAATTAATAAGAATTGTAAACAAAGCAATAACAACACGACAGAAATAATAACAAATTAGTTTGAAGAAAGTAGATTTACCTCAACATATTCCGTTAATTTTATCCTTCGAGCAATCTTGCAGCAATCCTGTCTTATGCTTCTGTAGCAGCCTCACAACATGGACGAATGATAGTACTCCCTATGTCCATAGTATCACCTGATTCAGGTTCTACATTTTCGGCCTCAGCACTAGGACACACAAAATTAGTTTTCACATTATTAGTACTATCCACTGAGTTGTCAGTTTGAGTATTATCACTGAATTCTAAGTGACTGATCTATTCATTAACACTGCTTTTCACTGACCTCAATTCTAGTGGATATAATCTTTGAATTGGTTTTCTCAAGAATGATGACGGTTGAGAACCTGATCCAACTCTGACAACAGCCCCCCTTATCTCTCAATCTTGACCCATTATAGTCTTCTCAATTACTCCTAGCTTCCAAAGACCACAAGGTACATCATCATAAATAATGACCACATCTCCTACATTAACTTTATCAGGACGTCTTACCTCCAATCGTCAATGAGACTCCGTCAGTTCCAGCAAGTACTGTTGTCTCCAGCTTGTCAAAATCCTATCCAGAATGAAGCTCAAATACTAGACTCTCTTAGTAAAAGTAGCAGAGGGCTGATGTTCATCTTTTGAGTGTTAATAGCACAAGTGATCTGGTAAGCTCAGCAACCTCCTGCCACAGATCAGGTGTGACGAAGTGAGAGGCTCATCCATATCATCCGCAAACATGTATGTCATTGGTCGTGAATTAAAAATAAGCTCTACCTCAGCTACCTCAGTCACCAACTCCTCGTATGTTAATCTAGCCCTTCCAACTATTTTCCTCAAACACCTTTTTAATGACTGAATAAGGCATTCCAAAGCCTCCCCACCAAGGGTCACAGTGAATGAAGCTTCTTGAAGTTAGATCAATCACCACGTCCAGATGAACAACCTGTGATGCACAACAGGTGAAAAGGCACACCCATACCTTACCCTTGCATGATGTGTATGCATTTCATGCCCCAGATTTTGTTTGTGAATTGATGCTGTGTGAAGTGTGTGTATAATGTTTGATCATCATAGGACCAGCATAATTAACTCCTACAGAGGAAAAGGCGAGACCTATTTGAACTCTGTAGGCAGGTAGTGGTGGTGGTGGAGGTGGACGATAGTATGAAGCACTATCTCTCCGACAGATGACAAACCAATGTATGAAGTACCAAACCAGAGACAGGTATCTAAAATCGGCTTTGTAACTCAGTTAAGGTGTCCTTCACTTTTGAGTGCAAAACACGAGAATGTGCTCTCCTCACAACCAACTCTGTAAATGCATGAGACCTTAGTAAGAGTATAGGATGACGAGTGTTAAACGACAACTCCGCATTTCCTAGTCTATCCAGACGTGTCCATAGACCTTTCTGTATTCAACTGAAATTGAAACTTCCACTCCTCACATACAAGACCTCATTGTGCTTCTATCTGAACTTCTACTTCTTCCAGATCCTTCCTAGTGTAGTGAGAGTAAATCTCAGTTTCTTCTATCCCAGAACTAGTGTCATCTTTACGTTTCCTTCTTAGTTTACCTAGAAATGACAATATGCATGCCGAGGATCGTAGTAGCTGCTCGCAGCTGTGAAATTGCTTGATATCAATAAAAAAAATCCCACATCAGACTTCTCTGCTACAGCCATTGTCAGAGATATTTTATCCTAAGCTCGTAGTTCCTCCAGACACTCTGGTAGAACTGAAGTAACTGTCTCTGCCGTAGTGGTTTCAGGAGCAAACCAATCTGGACCACGTAACCATAACTCATTCATCTGTACATCCTTCAAACTAGTTCCCCGTGATGGCAAATCAGCTGGGTTATCTCTTCCCCAGCATTGTCTCCAGCAATGTATCGGCACCTTTCCTCTTATTTCAGCAACTCTAATTGGAATGAATGGCTTTCAACTTCTCTCATTACCCTCGATTCAGTGTAGAATAACTTGAGAATCTGTGAAAGAAATACAGTCCTTTATTGAACCTCTCAGAGCATCCTTGATAGTAGTCATCAGTCTGGCTAGCAGCACCGCTCCTAGGAGCTCTAATCAAGGAATAAAGGTCCTAATCATGTCTTTGATGCTACTAAACTACAGGAACCATTAGCATCCGATAAATACGTAACAGCTGTGTATGCTTGCTGTGATGCATCACAAAATCCAAGCAATGTGTAACCACTAGAGTCAATGTGAGAGTAACATCATGCAATATGCATAGGCTCTTTAGTTCTCAGACCCTTCTACAGTCTAGCCCACTTCTCCATCCAAATCATTAGTCAGTGGCTCATCCCATTCTATCTTTGACACACATAACCCTTGGAAGAAAATCTTAAGAGCTGGAGCTAAAAACCCAACAGGATCATAAACCTTACTAACCATGCTAACTACACTCTTCTTTGTGCGATGATTAGTCAATGCCTCATCATGAATATGCTCAACACTAATGACAATTTCATTTCTATCCAATTGCATACAAAGCCTAAAACCTTGCACTCCCTTCTAATAGGAATAGAACCACCCAATCTAACATGTGTATATGAGACATCATTATTGTCAAACTCCACTGCTCCTTGCTTAGTTCTATTAATTAAGTTCTTGACTTCTAGACTGCTACTGAAGAACTTTCTCAAATTAAAACCCCCCATTTTAAAAATATTTTTTAACTTCTTGTAAAATTCAAAAGCTTCTTCTGCATTCTCAACCCAGGTCACAATATCATTAACAAAAATAGATTCCTTGATCTATTTATTTATTTATTTGAACTTCACAGCTATTGTGACTGAGTAAAAAGACAAGAAGGGTAGGAAAATAGCTAAGTTAAAGGTACTACCGCATAGCGGAGGACCTGAGATACAGAGTAAAGGAAATGATAAGAGTGTAAAGAAAAATAGTAATAGACAGATTTAGTTACAATTACATTTATCACAAGGGCATTTGAAATGAAAAGAACAGTGCAGAGAAGAGTCAAAATGAATGATAAAATGATCCCAAAATATATAAAAAATAGATGATTTTAGAGAGAGGAAGGAAAGAGAAAGATCAACAGAAGGGAGTGAGTTCCATAACACAAGGAGACAATTGAAGTAAAAGAATCTTGCCTTGTTTGATGTAGTAAGTCGGTGTTGAAGCTTACAAGAAGTGACTGATCGCGTAGAGACTGGCCCAGAACAGAAAGCAACATAATCCAGTATATTAAAGATTGGGGAAGGGTGTTTGAGACTTTTGATGAAAATTAGAATATTGCTACACCCAAAGAAGTGCATTAAGGGAAGTAAATGCAACTTCACTAGTCGTGTTTTATAATCTGATTGATAGTCATTAAGTATAAATTTTGTAGAACGCCTTTGAATTCTCTCTAATGAAATAATGTCCTTGATCAGTCGGGGTCTCCATAGTTCAGAACAATGAGTTAACTGAGATCTCACTAGACATAGATACAGAACTTTCTTTAACTCAATGCTGCATTGAGGTGAGACATTGCGTCGAATAAGAGCTAGCATACCATAAGCTTTACCACTGATTTTGTACGTTCATACATATATATCATCCAAAAGAGCTTAAATATCCATTTCAAACCTATGATAATACTCTTATCTTAGTCTGCAAAAAATTCTCAACCAAGGCATCTGTTCAGTGAAACCACAGATGCTTATCAGAGTCATGTGAGTTGCATATCCATTATGTGAACCAAAACTTTTTAATACTTGCTTGCCTGAAGGAAGTGTATTAATGTATGTGGGAGACTTTAAACATCTCTTGCATTTTACACACACCTCATATTTATCCACTCCTGTCACTGGCCAAGGCATGGAGTAACACCAACTAAGGTAGCATTAATGAGAGCTGATTTGCAATATTGACACCTGGCCTTCAATGGAGAATATATGATTAGTACCTATTCTAATAGCCCTAAACTCAGATATTGTTGATTTTTGATAGCTACCTCTTTCAAAATTGGGACAAATTGGTCCATACAAAACATGCAGCCTTGTTTGTGGTGGTATTTGAACTGCTTGTCAGTATTGGCAAAGGAATGAAGAATTGGAGAGAAGCTGAGTGCAGAGCAGTTGAGGAAAGAGAATGATCATGATTTGAAAAATAAATACAGTGTATCTGGGGATTTGAACATCAGCATAACTAAGCTTTGGGACTAACAGATGAGCATCAGGACAGACAGGTTGAGCCTTAGCCTCAAAGACAGTCTCCATGGACTTAGGGGCGGTTGCACCAATAGGATTCAAAGGAAGAATTCTGATGTTACGGATACGAACTTTGTTGCTTTTTTTAGCTTAATGGCTGTTTGTCTGTGCTTTTCTCTCTTTCTATTTTAGGCTTTAATGTGACAGCCATAGGAGCATGGTTTATTATCAGATTATGACATACTACATGGAAGAGAAGGAGGCTTGTCTCCTTTTCTTGCACCTTTCAATTGAGGCAGTCTCAGAGACAGCTCTCTTTAAAGGTTTTTTTCCTCTGCCACTAAGTGCTGGTCTTCCTTTAGCTAAATTGATGAAGAATCAAGTACAGAGAAGAGACTAAGTACAGAAAATTGCAAACCTTTGTCACATTTTCAAATTGAAACAATAAGGAATTTTAAAAAAGCTTTTGGGCAACCACTTCATAAATTTAAACAGATTTTTTTAAAAATAAATAACTGTTGTCCAATGAGCATGATCCAAAAAAGAACTGTCATCCATTAGCTTGTTTTAACAATGACATTGAGTGAATAAGTAAGCTAATGATACTTGGAGCCAGCTCTCATAACTCTCCAATACTGCACACTTTTCGGCATAATATTTACCAAGCAATATTTTACAATAATGCTGTTAGCCTAAAAGATCAACTATTGAGTGATTGAGTGAAGGAGATGTATATGGTTTGATTAAAATTGCAAGAGTCTGATCCCAACACTGAAAAAAGTGACATTACCCAAGGTATCCATACTTAGAAGTAAGTAAAAGTACCAAAAAAATGTGAACCTGATAGCTGAGATCCAAAAAAACAGGAATAAAATTGTGATTGTTGTAGCTGCAGCAGATTGAGACAAAGTAATCTGACAAAAGTCTTCGACAAGGGCAAAGAGAGTGAAGCTTGCAGAGAACTAGAAGACTTCCTCACTGATTACAATCCAGATTTTGATAGCAAACAACTCTTAGTGTCCAAGCATTGCAATCCTATATTGCGCGAAAAAATTTTGCCAGGTTTGCATTAAAAAGGTGGCAAAGTGAGCCTTTGCCAGACGAGCTTACAAGCCTTTAGTACACAGTTAATTCAATTAGCAAAATGCTTTTGAACAGCACTTAGATAGGAAACTGACACTGCTACAGCCCCAATATACAACTTTTTCAAAGCATGCAAAGGGACAGTGCTCTATCTTCCTTTGCCTTTTGAAAAAAATGCAGGCCAAAAAACTTCAGACCAAAAAATGTGCCAGATACCAAATTGTATGTATTTCTGAATAGTGAACCTACTAAACATATCAAAATAGAGCACACATTGCTGATGTAAAACACGTACAAGCTGCTTGTGAGAAATTGAAGGACATCAACTGGCTTTACAGAAAACTTGACAACACAAAAATTGGACGAAGTAGCAACAAAGTTGTTGAAATAGCCAACAGTGCTACCAGTCCTTTGATAAATAAAGCAACTGATAAGCTTCCAGTCAAATACAATTTAGAACTTAAATTCCAATTTATACAAGGGAAGCGACATTTAGCAATACTAGATGCACAATGTTATGGAAGATCCACTCAATAAGAGACAAATACACTATGGTGTTATGTGCTTTCATACTTAAAAACATTTGGAGAGTATCATCACAGCAATGTGAATCTAAATTTTGCCAAGTACTGCAAATCTGGAAGTTTCAGTGAAGACTCTCAATATCAATTGTGCCACTCTTACCTCTTCTATTTTTAAAAATCAAGCAAATCAAAGAGTTAAACAGTGCCATAATTACACAGTGAGAGGTTTTTCCGAGACTGCTGCACAGTTTGAACACCAAGTATGTGGAAAATTCCTGGAAAAGAGCAGGGGCAGATCAAGGGGTGGGCTAGGCCCACCCAAAAATTTTCTGTTGTCATTTAGAATCAACTGTTTTATGTGGATGACTATGCAAACTGTGAAGCATGACTATGGAAACAATTTGTAAACCACAAAGGTGCTCATTTCAACAGCATTAATCTTCAACATTTTGACTTTGAGGCAGGCCTTGTTGGCCACACCCACTAATTACCACACCCAAATCATCAATGCCCACCAAATAATCCAATCCTAGATCCGTGCCTGGAAAAGAGGCTAAGTACCATGATGAAGACTGTTGGTATTGCAAAGCAGTACTGATACCTAAGGAGTGAAGTAAAGCAATTGATAGCGGAGTTTGGATCTCCGAACTTTCTTTTACTTTTAGTTGTGTAGAATACTCCTTCTGAAGACGTAAGAGAATACTTGCACAAAGTAGACGCAGTCTCACCAGCAAATAATACTAGGCAACAATGTACTGAAGATCCAATATCAGTTCCGAGACAGTTTGTTTAAAGTTTCATGAGACATTAAATAAAGTTTTAATCAAGAGACAGGTTTTGGGACAGGTCAACAAGTATTGTTATAAACAAAAAACAGCAGGCCAAAGGAGCTGATCACTTACATTGTTTAATCTTGATAGCCAATCCTCCTGTTGTCGGTGAGAGTAGAGCTAAAAATGTGACTAGATTTATAGACAAAACATTAACTTGCAACATAACAAATAAACATACCTGTCCAGAGATGCATGAAGTTGTTTCGACGTACCAGTTACACAAACGCAGCAATTACTGTAAGAAGAAAGTTTAGTAAGAACGAATTTGTTGCAAGATGCAAGTTTGAAATTCCTTACCCAGTTTCTAAAAACACTGTGCTAAACAATGTCAAGCAAAGCATGAAAGCAGAGAAAAGGATATATCACCTTCAACGTACCAATGAAAAAAATCCTCAGCTTTCATTGTTATGGAAGGTGAATATTGCTGAATTGGCATAGGATGTCTTAAGAGCCCACTTAATGCATTTTAAGAAATCTGTGATTTATTACTCGGTTAGCATCTTTGTAGACAATGAAGAGATATAAAATGGATCATTGTAGACATACCAAATAAGGGATCGAGAAGTGTAACAATGAAATTAAATGAAGGTGAAGAAATAACAGTAAATGAGCCATCAACAGAGTCTTTAATAGGGAGGGCCTCATCACTCACATTTATCCAAACAGAGCCGCAAAATATATAAAATATTGCCTTTACAATTTTGCAGCCAAACTCCAGTACAATGGCAAAGTTAAAAATGGCCAACGATGCAACTAAAGAAGGAGAGTCTTACTAATTGTAAGGATAACAATGTTCATCGAAAATCAGAGACACGTAATCTATTATGCTCACATTTTCCTTTTCGTGACACTTAGAATGAGGATGAATTATTCATGATGGCAAAAGTGTCCATGAAGCATTTAATCTCTGCATTGTTGACAATGAAAGGTGTCTTGAGGCCAATAAAAAATTCAGAAAGGTGCCCAAATGCAGAAAGACTTTTAAAGATAGAAGATTCCAGAGCAGCCAACTGAGATGATGAGTGCAAAGTATAAGACAATGATCCACAGTTGATGGGACAGATTAAAGCTGCAATGAATCACGTGAGTGATATGGACCATGGGTCTTATCTGACTCTACAATAGACAGTCGATGCTTAGTACATATCAAAAAGCATCTTTGATCACAAAAAACTCATTTCTTGAGGCACATTAAATACAAAAAGACATCAAATGAAGGGGAAGAGCAATCAGAAGGGTAAAGCCTTTACACATGTTCATAATAGTTGTAGAGGTGGTACAGGTAAATCTTTTCTAATTGAGGCAATGAAAGCACTAGTAAAAAGCCTGTTGTCAACACTGACCAAGTAGAAATGTGCAGTTGCTGCTCCTACTGATTTAGCAGATTACAGTGTGGTAGGTGTATTGGCACATAAACTGTTTCAGCTGCAAATTAGACAGTGTGCCTCATACTTGCAAAAGACTTGTCACAAGTTTTGAAAACTGAACTTAAGGACCTAAAAATGGTAATTAATGATAAATTGTTTATTGTTTTTAGCCTCAATTTGACTTGTATTCACATGAGAATGAATGATTGATTGGAATCAGACAAAATGGTTTGGTGGTACAAATGTCTTTTTTGTTGGTGACGTTCTTCAATTGCCACCAGTTTGTTGTAAACCAGTGTTTCAACAAGCAACAGCAAAAACATTGAAATACAGGCTTGGTAGTATAGGTGCAGTAAACATTTGGCCTGATACTGTCACCTACAATCAATTAACAATAAATAAAAGACAAAAAACTGACAAAAAATTTATAGAAATATTGGAAAATGTGAGACGTGGCTTTCCAGATGATCAGACTCTTGCTACACTATCCGAAAGAGTATTTTCAATGCCCATTTGAAGAAAATTTAAAATTATACAATAAGCAGGTAATGGTCATAATCATAAAATATTACATGCAGAGAATTTATCAGGAAATGCTAGCTGATCTACCGAGCCCAACTAAGGCAAAGGAAGCCATAACTTTAATTGATGCAACTGTTACACATAAAGAGGGTGACAATTTACAAGAAAAGGTTACAAAACACTTGGCAGAACACAAGAATGTGAACAATACTGGTGGTTTAAAAGCCAACTTAAAATTGGCAGTCGGGGCTAGAGTAACATTGCATTGCAATATTAGTGTTGAAGAGTGATTTGTAAATGGAGCACTTGAATAGTGTAAGTTATTTCAGCAACACACATCACAGTTAAATTTCACAGACTAGCTAATCTTTGTGAAATTGAACAAGTCTAGAGAAGTGTATGGTAATGAAAGATGTTTGTGTATTGAAGCCAGTTTCTCTTTAATGTTAGCTTTTGCAGTTACCATACACTAAATGACTGACTCACTAGATAATGCCATCATTTACTTGTCTGACAATTTATTAAGAAAAGGATTGGCTTATGTTGCTCTATCACAAATAAGAACACTGCTGTCTCATTTGACATGATTTAAACCCATATCATTAATGGTTTTTCAAAGAGCATACAAGAGATAAACAGGTTAAGACAGTTGTACAAATCACACTTCCTGTAATATAACATTCCTGGCAATCGAAAGTGTAAGGTTACCAGAATTATAGATGAGCTACAATGTAAGAATAAAAGGAACTCAACTACCAAACATAGTTAATCATAAGAGAATAAACCATCAGACAGCAAGGATAATGGCTGTCCAAGGAAACCACCAGTTGTTGACAATAGTGGTAGCAATAACTATGATTGCAACAGTAATTGCCAGAGTGATAATTGCTTAGTTGATGAAGCTAAATCTAAACCTCGACCATCAACCACTAATCGTTATGACTTAACCACAACTTTGTCCAAATGGGTGTACAATCAAATTGGATTTTCGTGGCAAAAAACGTGTCAGAAACTAGGATTACACTTTTATGCTCACAATGGTGAGAGACCGAGTGGACCTCATGTACAGCTCAGGTGACCAAATGTTCAGACATGTCCCTATTGTTTATTCAGATAGATTTCCTGTGTCAAAACTGCAAAATAATGGCATTATGGAGAAATTTGTTTCATAGTGGTGGAATATGTATAAGCAAATTCTCATTTGTTTGTCCATAGCTTGAAGGCACACAGTATGACGTAGATGCTCCTGATACTCTTTCAACAATGAACTCCTGCATTGAGAGGCCCAGAATGGCTAAAGACAAATGTCGGGCTTTACACTTTCAGACATATGCTTTAGCACATGTACTGAAGACATTTATTTTTCGATACAGTTACATTCAGCTAACCACACATAACTGTAAAGGCCTTTGATTTTTGATGCAGGCACCAGTTGTTAATGTTTAATATCACTTTTATAATGATCAATAAAAGACTAATATATAATATTAAGAGATACAGTGGAAGCCTGTACAAAGCACTGAGTATTCAAGATATCTTCAGGTAGTTTTCAAATCCAGACAATTCCCCAGCCTTAAACATTGGGGTGGATGGTGGGGGTGCAACCCATTGACTGTGTGCTGGGGAATGGTCTTGCTAGCGAGACTAATCCTCGGATGGCTTACCATCGTCAGTCTCACTGTTTACAATGGCACTGCCACTGGCTACTGTGTGTGGTTGACCTGGCAGTTGCATATTAAGTCTATATATAACTCCTAATCTGTCAGAATTAGGTGAGTTTGGATAATTTAATTCACTGGAAACTATATGGTTCTTCAGTTACAAACTAAAGTGTTGCTTCTTTTAAATCCTTTGAACGAGGAGGACTGCTGCCTGTCAAGGTAGCCATCTTCTGTTCTAGCCATGTTTGAGGCTGCGAGCTACTGCACATGTGTATCTTGTCATCTACACTCTCAAAATGATATATATTGCCTATAACACTCCTACTATGGCTGTATCTGATTTACAGGCACCTCGCACTCAGGAGCTATGCGCCCTCATTGTCAGCGCCTCTATATTAGATACAGCCCTCCTAGGTGTGATATATCTTTTACCTATTGCTCATGTAAGAAGACATACAATATAGAGAAATATAAAAACATTTTAATTTAACAGAAGGTAAACCAATTGTAGTTTATTGTCACTTATTTTCCTTAGTGTGTAGGTATTTTAATCAATATATATTTTGGAATGAAATCAATGAATTGATTGGTGATACACTGCACAAGTACATTAATATGTGTCAGAAAAGGTAATAACATTGGGGTAATTTTGGAGCCAATTTTTGAAAATCTGAAGTGGATCATTAAGGTAAGTTCTCTTATTTTATTACATCTACACATGCATTTGTAGTTAATACGTAATTTGAATTTTTCCTTCTGTTTTATAGATGTCAGTTGCATTTCATTAGATTTACAAAACGTAATGCAACTGTATCAATTATTCATGTCAGGTCTGTCATTGCACTTGTAAATAATTAAGTACATAAAGATAAGCTCTGTTTATTTTTATGATGTTACATTAAATGCCATGTCATTTTTTGTCACTATTGGAGTATGTTATTGTATTATATAGGCGGTAGCCTGTATGTAGGATCGAGGTTGTTTTTTAACATAGCGGCCATTTTAAAGATTTTAAAGCACTTATAACTCTCTTATTTTACGTTGCACAGCCTTATCAATGGCTGAAATGAGCTCTCTTTACCAAGCGATACTCTTGCTATCTTTAAAGTGAGCTGTAAATTAGCAGGAGCATTTTTGAGAATAGGCCCAAATTCATATTTGTGCTAAATTATTCACACTTTTTCTTCTTTTATATTTTTCTATCTCCCTCCTAATCTTTTAAGCAAGGAAAGTGCTCGAATTTGCTTTTTCACCACTCTTCTAGGCTTTGGTCAAGGACCCCAAAGGTAATTTTAAATAAAGCAGGTCAGAGAACAAAATGGAACACAAAGTTCAGCTGCAGACAGAGACTGGGTTTCTGTTTGATGCCAATTAAATTTATGCGCACGTGATCAGCATGTATTATAATTAACCTAACCACAGAATCCTAACTGAATGTAATTTATTTCAATAAGAAAATAGAATGAATAAGTAATAAAACATTAAAAATGGAAAAGTAGTAGGATAAAATTGGAAAAAGTAAGAATGCTTCGAACAGGTGTGGTAAAAAATCCTACGCCAATGCAAATAGAATATTACCCAAAAGTATTTTAATTACTCACACAAGCTACTACATACATAAAGTTATGTAAACCACATTAATTTCATGAAGCTGCATGATAAATGTTCCCTAGCATAGCAGCTATTGAGGAAAAACAACAACACTGAAAATTGTCAGTGTCAGTTTTCAAATGTTAGTCATGTGGTATATTGCATAGCTTTACTTGTCTCGCGTAGCCAGACCCATCCCCATTTTTGACATTTGGACAGTGGGGGAAGGGTCTTGTGGACTGACTTATATGAACTTGTTCCAGGAAGTTAAGTGAGAATTGGGAAGCCATGATAGCTATTGCGTCACTATGGAAGTCGTTGAATAATTTACTTTAATTTGTATGGGCGTGGTCTATTGTATACGTGTTGCAGCATGGTTGTAGCATGGCTATGGCTGTCAGAAATATTAAAGAATGTTTCCTTTGCTCAAAAGACGTTAGTAGGGGTACTTGGAAGACCAAAAGGAGGAAAATGACAGGTAATGCAGCAAAGTTGGTGGTTCAAATAATATATGCTCTTGCCACTTGTTCATTTGGTCTGACTGTGTCTAGTATAGTGGTAAACAAAGAATATGCTTTTTTGTGCCATAAGTGTAGAAATATAGCTGATAATCTTGCTGTGTTCATGGAAAAGGTTAGATGAGCAGAGAGTGGTCTGGTTGAGAACCGGTTTGGGCAAATTTTTGCAAGTGGGAGGAAGAGAAATAGGGATGAACCAGGTGTGGTCCCCTTGGACACACCAACAAAATGCAAGAGAGTAATTGATACACAGAGGAGACTACAGTTCAAGATGGAGATGTCAGTACATGGGGAGGAAATAATGCAGGATTATGTGGAACAAAGTGAGGCTGAGAGAAATGAAGTGGAGACAGTGCATGAGGTTCATTATCAAGAACAGAGAAACTATGATGAAGATGAGGAAAGACAAGAAGAGGATTCAGTACAAGGTGTGACTATTGAGACTACGATGAATGATTCTGAGGCCAGCCAAAATGGAGAGACAAAAGGATCCCATACAAGGTGTGACAAATGAAAATGCAGCTAAAGAGCCTAGTGAAACACTGGTTTTCGTAAGTTATTTTAACTGTGGAATTTTATGTTAAGTGTTATTATTAATGCAGGTTATAATCAAGTGGTCTTCTAAGGAGCATACTTATGAGATTATTTCACCTTGGAAGAAAGATAGTGTAAACATCATGCCAGAAAAAATTTTGAATCATTTTCTTCATCTGTTATGAAATCTTCAAAAAGTCTTGAAGTGACAAGAATGATAAGGAAAGAAATGAAATTAATTAGCTCCAAAAATCATGGCTCCATTCTCAGGGATTGCAATGAAGGAATACGATACTTTAAATGGGAGAGGGTGATTACAGAATTATGTGATCATATGCCTATGTTAACTACACTTTTATGTAGCTTATTTTCTGAAAAAGATGATACGAATAGGATTATTTTTGTCGGTATGCTTTTCATGTATGCTTCTAAAGAACAGAATTAACAAAATGGGTCTGTTGCAAAGAACGTGTCAGTGTTATTATATGGAATTTGTTGCAGCAAAGAGGTGAGTGCTTACAAGTACTTTTCTGCCATTCAATTTTAGTTTGTATAGGTTTATAACTGCTTACAGCCACTTATGGTCTGCTTGTCCCATTCTGGGACCTTGAGGCTGATTGATAAACTATCAAAGGAACATGACATTAAAGTGTCATTCTGGTGTGACTCCTTAGTAGAACATTTAAAGGTATGAATTTCTGCTTAGCATAAATTACATATATGCACATTTTATAATAGAAACTGCAGAGGACTGAATGCAGTGCCCGTGTATCCACTGCTCCTACAAGGGAGGAGGATGAGTATTGACCTAATGAGGAAAGTGACAATCTTTATGAGGAGTGGCAATTTGATGAGGGGAATAATGATGATAATTTAGAAAAAACTGAAATGAGTGACTTAGGAATAGAAGGAAAAGAAAGTGGTAAGTCATTTACCCTATAGAGATTGGTAAAATTTCAACACACAGCAGTAACACCACTGAATACTAGTGATTCTGAAGTACACGAGTTGTTAGAAAGTGAAGGTGAGTACTATTTGGGAAATAATTGGTTAAATTACACTTAGTTGCAGATCTCACCAAGTTGTCAATGAGTTTTGAGAATGAAGAGGAGACATTTACTCAAAGTATTTAAAGTATAGGCATTTATAAATAAGTTTTGAAAGTTATAGGGTCATGGGATGGCTTCATAATAGTCAGTGATAATATAGATAAGAACTTCAGACGCACTTATCAGCAAATAGATTTTCAAACTGTGTCAAGGCATTATTTTCATTCAATGGCAGTGAAAGACAGGGTAGACTTAAGCCAATGTTCTGTTCTTCCTGGAAGTGGGATTATTGCTGAATCGCAGTTTTTACCTTCAGACAGTGACAATGCCAGCATGACGAAAGAATTCTGTGTTCTGATCTCTTGGCAAATAGCTATGAAATTAACTGTTAATCAGCTTTACTCGGTATTTTTCACAGAGTACTAGCAAAGCTCATGACACCATTCCAAAAAAAAGCAAATCTGTAGTCTGGCATATGCCACACAAATATTCATTAGAAATGAAACCATGTCAACAATTAGTTTGTTTAAAATAAACAATAGTTCTATTTGTGTAGGTTCCTTTGGAAATTGAGCTAAAAAATGAGAACAACACACATGAAATGTGTAAAATTATGGATAGTTTGCATCAGTACATAACTTCTATTCCTGTTAGGAAGAGTCACTTTGCCTCATGGTGAACTATTTCAATATGACGATAAGGATGTATGGGAGACATTATTTTGGGGTGATCAGCTCACTGTTGCTCTGGCTAGAAGAGCAATTGATATTTGTGATGACCATGATCCAAATGACTACAAGTTGAGGGGGCCGGTACCACCAACACTTGAGGACTGGCATTGATACAAATTCAGCTGATTTAGGTAGGTTTATATGTAAACAAGTAAATAAAAAAATTTTCTATAAATAAGAAAAAGT
>NW_003546485.1:0-4001 GCF_000090795.2 Amphimedon queenslandica | reverse complement strand
AGCAAAGCACGACGACATATGTAGTGTTTAGTCCATATTCTTTGACGTCTTGATTCACAAATTTTCCAGGTTTTCCATAACGCAATATTGATTTTGAAGGCTGACCATCCCACCTGCACGTCCAGATTCTTGCATGTACTCCTCAGGACATGATGGTGGACTCCAATGATAAATTACTCTCACATCTGAGCAATCAACTCCGATACCAAAGGCTGTTGTAGCAAGAACTATCCGTAATACTTACTTTGGGTCACAAAAAGATGCTAATACTCTCTCCTTCATTTCAATTTTTGATGCCCTATTATACATAAAGAGTACAAGAAATTGCTGCAGAACAGGATAATTAGGAGGGAAAGTGATGTGACCATCAAGTTTCTTTTTTAGAACTTGATAAAGTGCTGCACAGTCCGTCTATCATTGAAAAAATATGTTTTAGGGGTATTCCAACCAGTGTATTTTCAATTATCTGGCAACAGAACAGGCAAATGTGTCCATTTCAATGAGAGGCTCAACTCCATATTTTATTTTGTCAATTAGGAGGACAACCTATTACTACTGGATCCTTTAGTGACAGGCGCTGACATACAGTTTTGTAGGTCTCAGTGGTAGTGGTAGCAGTTAAAGCCATTATATTTACACTAGTTGAAGAAGGTTCCGTATATCCCCAAGATGAGCATATGCTTTACGAAAACTATCTCCCCTAAAATTTCAAAAAAGTTGTTAGATGATTATAAGTCATATACATACCATGACTTGACGCAATGAGCTTTACCCACAAGTGCTATCATCTTTTCCTTATATTGAGGTGACAGAATCATATTGCGAAACATTGGGTTACATACTAAGCTTTCAGGGCTGATATGAACCAACTGCACTAAACCACAAAGTACGTTGTCCTAGCACTGTCATCTCTTTGCTTCTCTCCAACAAATTCTGTCGTAATTCCTTTTGGTGCAAAGCTAGCTTTCTGGTCCATCATAAGTGCCGTTAAGGACTAACACAAACAACAATGCTGCCTTCTTGTCCTATAGTAAGCACAAATAATGACTATAATTCATACTTCCTGGCAAACATACCATTGTAAAGATCATATGCTAGTGCCAATAAAGCATATATTAGGGATTAACCATATCCTGTAGGCAGAGATAAACACTTCTCATCCAGACATGAAATGAACAATAATAGCTTCAGACTGCTTTTCCTTTAGACTGATGCCAAAACATGTGGAAACTTTCTGAACAACTTGAATAAACCTGTCAGCAATCTTGTGTAACCACTCCTGTCTTGTTTAGACACGCGCGTTGTTTTTAATTATGCCTCTTTAATTAGTCTTTATTGCCTGACGTCACTCACACTGACCAAGCTGACGGTCGCTCCTTTGATCTGCCTGGAACAAGTTGATATAGGTCAGTCCACCAGACCTTTCCCCCTCCATTCAAATGTCAAAAAGGGGGATGGGTCTGGCTACGCGAGACTACAGATTTACATATTATACAGTATACACATTTCCAATGTGGTATTGGATTCATTGTGTCAGAATACATTGAACGAAAATAATATTACAGCAAAGTAAAATGTAATATAAATCATAGTATTGTTGACATGGTATATTACATTATAACAATATCAATATGAGGGAGAAGATGCGTAACTTTCGCCTGTTTATTTCAACAAAATTTTTTACCGTTGCAGACTGTTGATTATACTAGGAGGAATGTATGATTAGACTTTACAGTCATATTCGTTCTATGGTATCAGTGTAAGTTACATGGATTATACTGCTTTTCATTTACATTTCACAAAAATACGGAATAACTAAAAAACAAAGGACTCGTCCTTGAGTATCCTACCTTGTCAGGTATTCTCAGATTTTATTACTTTCAAAGGGAGCTTAAAAGGGGTATAACTGATGCATCAATGACACATAAAGCTATACTACATAACTTGGGGCACCATCTGTCTCAGCCTCAAGTTTCCTTTCTTTGTTCACTATTTTCGGACTGTAATATTTTAAATCAAGTTCTTTAATGCCCGTCATGCAATGAACTACAAGTCTCCCTCCCTATTAGAGTCTTATCAAGCAGAAATGTCATTTCACATTGTCCACGATTCAAGATACCAAGATTGAGAGGTGTATAATTTTGTGTTTCTTTATATTTCACTTTATCATATGTAATAGGTTCCTAACCTCTTGGGAAATGAGGTTTATGTTTATTACATCCTCTTCAGCTGCAGTCACCTCCCCTGTCACATGGTCCCCATATCTACTATTTTCCAGTATCTTATTTGATTTATTTCCCGCTTTCATTACACCAATATTGTCAGCAATTGCAACTTCCTTTTTAGCAATTGTATTTACCTTTTTGCTATTTCTCTTCTTTCTATGCGTGTAACTGCCATGTTTCCTGCTATCTTCCTTTTCATCCTCGTTTTGCTTTGCCATTTCATTATCTATAATACCAAGGGTAGATAAGGGGAGGGAGAGTGTCTGACAGCTCTATGATAGCCTGTTACATGTCTGCGTAGAGTATTCTTAGACCTTCGTTAGCACCTGTCTTTGTCTAGTAAACTCTTCAGTAAATTTAGGGCGTAAGTCAAAACCAATGCCATGCCTTTTCCACGTGGAAGAACATGGAGTCATCTTCCAAGGATAGTGACTGTACAAATCCAGATGTTGACTATATATCTAAGCAAAGAAGTTCAAGAATAGCCAAAAGGTTAAAAGGAGACAGTGAGAGTGAAGACAATGTTACATCCACTCGTGCAATGTACACTAGTCCCAAAACAAGAAGGAAATCACACGCATCTACCAAGAAAGCTCTAAGGAAGCAAGCAGCACCTAAAAAGAAGACCAGGAAAGCCATAATCTTAGATATTTTGCGTGGCTTGGATACTCAAGAGTTACAAAATGAAATTGAGGCTGCTGAGCAAATCAGATCTAGTAACCATAATTGTAAAGAAAGGACTGCAATACTGAACAGTTTTACTAAAGATATTCATCTATTGAAAAAAGTTATTGATTGCCACTGTGACATTATCATTAAATAATATGCAGAAACTAGTACTGGTAAAGAAAGGTACTTACGGTTTCAGATTGAATGGCATGCTAAATGCAGCTTATTTCTAATGCCAAAGCATATACGGACAGATAAAAATGCAAGTAAAGCTGCATCAGCCTTTCGAGAAGGTTGGTCAAGGTTCAAAGAAACCAGTACACATTTGGTTGATGATTGTGACAGAATCATGATCCTGTTCTCCTCAGTATTTTACTGAACAAGATACATTCACTATCAATTAAATCTTCAGCTCAAGTACAAACTGAAGATATTGTTAATGCTGATGGTGACGATGTTTATTTCCGTTTTGGTGATGCTGTAATATCAGATATGCTTCATCTTCGATACAAGCAAATCAGAACATGCAGTGATTGAGAAAAGAAAAGCAGCATTTCAGAACAGATATCTATTGTACACTCAATGAACACTAAAGAGAAATTGGATATGCCAGAATACTTGCAGTATCGAAATCGTGGCTTTATGTATTCTACACACTTGAGGTTTTATTCCCTTTTTCAGAAATGTGGATACTTGCGTGAAGGAAATTGTGAATGATATGTTTAAACAATATGGAGAGAATCTAATTAAAGTACATATAATTTGCATGAACTCTATGAACTATTTTATTAGACTGCTCATTGCAACATGAATGGAAGAAGCTCTCTCAGAGAAGAATTTCTAACACTAATGTATGACTGTGATAGAGAGTCATCAAGTATTGATATTGTTTACAAGGATATGACTCGTAAGCTGTGTAACATCGGAATTCATGAATTTCTGTCATCAAGAAAGTAACGGTTTGCATCAGAGAAAGGACAGGCTTCTACTTCTGGACAGAACTTACGTGACACTCTATTAACATTACACACAAATTTGCAATCACAAATTAAAATGAAATAAAGTTCATTGACAATTACTATTTATTTCTCGCCATATGTTTTCTTT
>NW_003546484.1:144752-147240 GCF_000090795.2 Amphimedon queenslandica | reverse complement strand
TAATAATAAGATATTGCATGATCTTACATGATTTACATAAACACAAGATCTTGTCTTTTCTTGCATATGAAATGATACAACATTTCTTACTAAGTCACGCAAGATCACTTAAGTTAAATGTACACATGATCTTGTGAGATCTTACCGTAGAACAATAATGAGATATTGCATGATTTTACATGATTTACATAAACACAAGATCTTGTCTTTTCTTGCATATGAAATGATACAATATTTCTTACAAAGTCAACAAGATCACTTAAGTTAAATGTACACATGATCTTGTGAGATCTTACCGTAAAATAATAATAATGTGATATTGCATGATCCTACATGATTTACAATAAACACAAGATCTTATATTTTCTTTTGAAATGTGATCTTATGAGATCACTCAACTTCCCCAATGCTTAAAAATCATGAAAAATCCCGGTTAAGATTTCACAAGATTTTGCCAGGCAAGATTACACAAGAATTATAATCTTGCAATTCCTTGTAACATCCGAACATATCAATGATTATCTTGTAAGATCTTGCTGGGAATTTTTACAAGGGAAGGGAAGGATCTGGACCACTTACATGTAAGTCAACTAATTCCTGACATGCAATGGTACTGGTACTAGCAGTTTTGTGGGTTTAGCAGTTTTGTGGGTATAGCAGTTTTGCCAAAATATAATTTTGGCGAATCATTAGTTGCTTGTACATGTAGTAGTAGCTAATTTGGTACAGTACGTCCTCGATTATCCGAACACCTTTGTGCACCTCTATTGGGAGAGATGTTCAGATAGCTGAATAGAGGATATACATGCTAAGTGTATTCATTGCATGCCGTAATAACTTTCAAGAAAGAAATTAGTTCGTTGGACGTCAAATTTCCATTGGCAGCAAAGGAGAAAAGATAGAAAAAGGCTTGGTACTGCAAAAGCAGCAGAAGGTTTTTGTGCTAACGAGGTATTCAAGCTCATGGTCATGGATCAAATGAATGTGGAATGCCACATTCAAGACGGAGACAGCAGATCTGAGAATGTTGTCATTAAACATTTCCCACTTTTTCGGGTATTGCAGTGTGGCAATCATGTGGCTAAGAATCATGCTATAAAGTTAGACAAATTGCGTAAATTAAAACAAATTGACAACTAATGATGGTGTTAGAGTAGAATGCTACTGCAAGGGGAAAAAGCATGCCAAGCATTGTGATTGCCTCACTGAGAAGTTCATTAGAAAAGCCAAAGCCTCATTTCAGATGTGCCTTACGAATGCTGGCACAGACCCCAATGCTTTTTCAGAGAAACTAATGAACTTGGCATTGCACCACTTTCAGGATGCACACCAATGGGATGGTGGCCAGTGTGATTTTCACCCATTAAAAGTGTGTAGCTGTGGTTGTTGTACAGATAAATATAATTTAAAATGCCATGGAAAACCTTACAAAAGTGACCAAGTTTTGAAGTGTCCTTTTCATACCCTAGCTTACAAGTTAGAGTGTCAAGAATAGGCAGGTCTGGCTGATGTATTCACACATCCTGAAATAGGTAAAGTCACAACAAACCCTATTGAAGCTTCGCACAATGTGCTTGTTCGCTATAGGTCCAAAAATTGGAACCTTGCACGTCTTCACTACCACGTTTCTACCAACATAGGTCTCATTCAAGGTTGCATGACCTATCTTTTTACAAAGCGTGGTCCTCAATAACACTGGATTCTTGATATCCTTGAGCGGATGTGCCTTCCTGTTGTTCAGAATCTTCCATCCATCTTGGAGAAGCTGAATGCAGATAGATTTTTGATACAGAAAGCAAGACCAATGTTGCTAAAGCTAGGAGAAAGCTTTATAAGAGAAAGCGTAAAGTCTTTGAACATCAGTGCAGGCAATTGTTTGTAAAAGAAAGTGCTATGAATCATGATCATGGAAGGGATGCATCTACTGAAGAAGTGATTGCAGATGCCTCGAATGACAAATGCAAATGTGGCTCAACAGACCACAGGACGTCCCACAAGATTTGTCTACTGAGGAGAACCTGTGAAACTGCTACTGGAATTGATACCTCCTGTGACATCAATGCATCCAAAAGTGATGACAATGCATCTGAATATGTGACCATAATTGACAAAAGGGCCCTTATGGCGGATTTTAAAATTGATCTTAATAATGGCAAATATCAACCTGTGAGTGCTTTGTTAGACAATCATTGTTTCTAAAAGTTTCATGGTAACTTTTTGCATCCTGTGGAGTAATTTTATGATAAATGGGGCTCAGGAAGTTGGATTTCTTAGGCTAGAAAGACAAATTTCACTACCCGCCATAAGGTACCTTTTGTCAATTATGGTCACATATGACGATGATTATTATAACTTTGAATGTTCCTTAAGTGATAAAATGGTTGTTGAATCGTGTGCATGTCCCAATTTTCCATGTCACAAATGGGATTGCCCTGATAATGTAAAAAATAGGAAAAGGGCTATGGACAGCTCACTCACTCCTGGTGCC
>NW_003546484.1:137850-141807 GCF_000090795.2 Amphimedon queenslandica | reverse complement strand
GGGAAAACACTCACCATCTCAGGCTATTTGTGCTTTATAAAGTAAGAGTCTCCTTTTTTATTGCAAAACAAACTTTCTCTCTTCAGTTCACTTTTCCATTATGGGAAATGGAGGCCATGTGACTATTTTATGTATGTTTACTAGAAGGACATAGCAGTTTTTTGAAAAGTTTGTAAATGTGTGAGTATAATTACACTCACAGTTTACATGTATTATCATGCCATCCTTCCTGTTATATTTTTCAGGCGGTGTCATTTGCTGGATACAGTTGGTAGCTCATACTATAAGGATACTTTGTCCTAGTGGGTGTGGAAGTTAAATTAGTTTTGAGGCTTCTGAATACTTTATTCCTTGTAGCTAAAGATCTTTGCTGAATATACTCAAACTGGACATATTAAGAAAGTAAGCAATGCACACATGGATAATTCTTTTTGTTATAGATTTTTACTTGCAAAATTATTCATTGATGACTAAAATCTATTACTGGAAGTATTTGGAAACTTTAGACCTTGTGATATCTTATACATGAAAGTGATGAATATGAGAAAGGCATGCATAATACATTTTTTTCAAAATTTTTGGTTGAATTTCTTTACAATTATGACAGGAACTTTAAGTTGCATAATGAATTATGTATGTACCTATCATTCAATGTATTTGTTCCTTGCTCTTGCAGTTAGCCAAATTAATTCCATGAAAAGTAAAGCAAGTAAATCTATTTTTACATAGAAGAATACCTCTCAAGATATACAAATTTGGTGAGTGTTGCAAGACGCTATATAATTGTTTACTGTTTTGCATGTTGTATAGTTTTGATTCTTTCAATGCTCTTTTTAAGTTTAAGTTATAGCCATTTATTAGATGCATGTATGCTTCCTATTATGCCAAGCTTGTAAAGTACTTGTCCTGTAAATTTTTTTGTGCACACACACTTATCTATATGAGTTCTGTCTTTAATGTTAAGATAAATGATAGTTAGAAAAATAATAAACTACTATTTCTGTTGTTTTATGTAGTTTTATTCACCTAATATCTAGAAATTTGCTTACTAAAGTGAATAGTTGCATCAAATTAAATAATGATAATAATATTCTATACTTGTACATTATTCGTCCATATTGTCTACTTTTTATGACTGCTCAGCTCTCTTTTTTTGCTTTTTAAATCTTTTTTGCTCTTATCTGGATATGTCTGATGATAGTGCATGATTCCATTAAACTGAAAAATCTTACTTCGAAAACAATGTTCTTACATTAAGCTGGAGATTTGTAAGAATGAAATGGGACATAGTAATGTTGTCATTTCAAGTCAATTTTAAGTCATTTTAAGTACTGTTAGGACAATGAAGTTATACCAAAGTCATATTGTTACACGTACATACGTGTAGGCACGTCTTTGGCTAGTTATGCCATAGTCATTATGTTACATACATGTAGGCATGTCTTTCGCTCTTAGCATGCTGGTTAGCTGCTTTAGTTATAGTTTTTTTTTGTTAAAAATCTAATGTACACTTATGTGCCTTCTGGTCCACTCTGTTGCTCTAATTTGTAGTGTACAGCCATTGAGAACTTGTTTACAATGATAATGAATTAACCTTTTATAGTAACAATAAATATTGTTAAAAATTAAAATTATAACAATTTATCATTACAACCTCATGGAAAAATACAGTAACTTAAAAACAAAAGATTGTAGAGCTAGTCAACTTTGTAGAAGTAGTACTCACAACCAAGTTTTTACGGACTTATTGAGGTACACACATATATAACACTACGTTTGATACACGTAAATCTACGTGTAGCTAGACACACTGAAAAAGGTGGACAGATGCTTGTAAAACTGCTCACAAGGCAAAACTCAAAGTTTACCATGATGCATGTCGCATTCTATTAATATATTGAAATAGACATAAATGAATAAGTAGAAATGCACTGTGCTACAGAAATATGACTATTGTACCTGTCATGAACTTACTACAAATGGAGAAAAAACGCAACTCGTGTGAAGTTGTACATGGTAACATGCATGTATGAAAATAAATAAACTAGGAGTGTAGATATCACAACTAAAACCTTATCAATGCTCAGTGCTATGAAACAATCACCATGAAGCTATTGTAGCTCAATTCAAAAACCATTTTGCATGTTGTATAGTTCTGATTCTTTCAATGCTCTATTTAAGTTTAAGTTATAGCCATTAATGGATACGTGTATGTTTCCTATAATGCTAGCTTGTAAAGTACTCCTCCTATAAAAATCTTTTTGCGCACACACTTATGAACAACAATAAATTATGTCATTCATTCTAGGATAATTGATAGTTAAATAATAATGAACCACAATTTCTGGTTTTTTGTAGCTTTATTATTTCCCCAGTATCTAGAAATTTGCGTAATAGTTGTATTGGCTAAAATAACAATAAAAATACACAATACTTGTACAATATTTGTTCATACTGTCTGCTTTGTATAACTGCTCCGCTCTTTTTCTTATCTATTTGCTTTTTTATCTGGATATGTGTGATGATTCCATTTAATTGTACAAAAAATCTCAATTTGAAAACAATTACATTCAGTTGCGTTTATATGGAAGAATGAAATCTGAAAGAATGGTGATGGCCTTTCTAAGTCAATTAGTACAAGCATGTTGATATTTTGTCGTAATAATATAGATTCTTTTGTATTGGGCCACTTTTATCATCTTCTGGTTTTTTAGGTGCCACTGTGAACGATGGAGCAAGTGAATAACTTCATTGGAATGCATAATTGTAATAATACAATTAATTTTTGAATTAATTAAGGTTAAAGTAACCATTGTACATCACTCTCTGTAGGTTAGACTTGATCACAGTTATTGAAAAGTAATTCACACAGAAGTTGAGCTGATTATCATTGTGACTTTATGATTGGATCATTTCCAGTGGAACAGAACAATGCTGTTTATTATTTTTTTGCATTATTGTATTTTTAATATTGAAAATTATTTTGCAATTAAACAATCTCTTGAATAGGCAACGCAAGCATAAAAAATAATTACCAGACTGGCAAGCAAAATGAAATTAGCACATTAAACTGTGAGGCTCAATGCAAACACTTCTGAAACATTATTATTAAAATTGTCTCACTATAAAATAATTTTTCATTGCTTACTGATAATGGTAGCAACAGCAGAGATATTTAGAAAAAAAAAGATTCACTTCGCCTTCCTTAGAAATACCGTATAGCCGAAAATTTTGGAGGGACTAAAATTTGGCGAATTGCTAAATTTCAGTGATTGGCGGATTTTAATTTGGCGAATTGGTGGCCACGTGCATTGAGCATGCGTATAATGGCTTAAAATGGCGGGTTTAATTTTGGCGAATGGCTATCAAAACGCCAAATTCGTTAAATTTAATTCCCTTCAAAATTTCCCGCTATACGGTAATACGCCATCTTTGATCTTGTGTCATTGCTGGATACCTCTGTATATTATAAAACTGGAGGGAAATATTAATTGAAAGGTGGGGTTAAGTTATGACGTCATATTAGTCAAACCATTAATAAAAATGGCCACCTGTATGTATTTCCTGACTACTGTTTATTTAGCTGTTTCATCTGGTGAATGCAGGCTCCACGAAGCTGTAAAGCTTGCAATCGTGGCATAATGAAGGCAAACACTCAATCAAGTTCGTATGCAGTAAATGCTTTTGTGATACACTGATGTTTGAAAGTGAACAAAACTCTATGAGAGATTGCAGCCCATTTTGCTAAACTTGAAGAACTTTTGCCAAGTGATGGAACATACGTCAATGGAAAATAATATTATAAAAACAATCATAATACTAAAAATTAAAGTACTCTCATTATGTTCAAGAATTCTTTACTCAGTTTTCAACCATTTTAAAAAGTTTAGTAAAGTTTATTGCATCTCACTATTGAGAAAAAAATTGAAAAAATTATATGTTGTAGAAAAAGTATAA
>NW_003546484.1:130664-134754 GCF_000090795.2 Amphimedon queenslandica | reverse complement strand
AACCTTTGTAGAATTGACGGAATCTACAGCTAATCTGACTTACGTACAAGGAGTCATTCACAAACGATGGGGACAGCAGTACACATTGGTGACCAATGATGCATTAGAGCTTACAGATAACTCATCGACACTAGGTTAGCTGCCAGTTCTATTACAGTGGTATTAAATATCTGACATTCTTTGACATGACTCCCAGTTACATAGTTTCAAGAGCCATGCAGATCATTGACCAGCCAATTAATTATAGTGGTGAATTAACAGCAGGTCAATGGTCTGGCTAACAAGACTAACTACCAGATTATTTTAAAGCATATAGTATTGTTATTATTGTATCATAAATTGCACAAGCTAGGAAACTTAAAAAGAGATGATGACATTCCTTTTGATCATCATTGAGACATTTTGATATTTTCTTACAGGTATGAGTTTTTTGAAATGTTCCAGGAGAAAGATCTATGCAGTATTAAAGAATGATATAGGTGGTGACTATTCCAAATCCTCAAAAATTGTTTTAAGTGATTCTGAAGATGATTTTGAGGCCCCAAAAAAGAAAGCCAGGAAGGATGATAGGCTCAATAGTGTTGTCAGTGAGTTGTCTGTCATAAAAAGGAGCAGAAATGGAATGATGGAAGTCAAAGAAAATTCCGTCATTCCCCTTGGACTACACCGAATCATGCGAGATACTTTTCAATGCAAAATCTTCCATATTGTGCATGTGAAGCCACCTGTTATAATAACTAAATGCTGCCAATCTATTTTGGGCTGTGAGAAGTGTGTGAATCAATGGTGCAATGGTAAAGAAGCACTCACCAAGAGTTGTCCCTCGTGTAATGCCTCCAGAGGATACGAGACCATGTTGTTGAGTGGATTAGATGCCTTACTCAATGACGTTCAAAAGTCCATACAGAATGAGGATGAAAGAGATGATGACGAACTGCCTCCAATCAATTTAGATTAAATTAAACTCATTGTATTGTATTGCATTGTGTGAACTATTTGAAAGATGTAAATTGTTCATTTATTTAATTATTCCTGAAATGATGCAAAGTGAATAGATTCACTTGTCAACACATACATTTACAGTAAAATATGTACTAGCCAACTAGAATTACTTTCTCTAACCAGAGTAATTTACTAACCACATGATGATGATAATACCCATATGTAGCTTATTATAGTCTCCTTAACTTTTTCAATGAAGTGTATACAATTGCAAAATAATAATAACAGAAATTAATAATGATAAACTAAATGATGTGCAGAAAAGAATAAATTACATAGAGCAGTGACAAGAGGGCAAGTGCTACCTTTGAACATGGATACACATGAATGACTTGAGACAAAAATAAAAATGAAATGTACATTAGTTTGTATGGCAATGAAATTGCTAAACTCAGATTTAAATTTTGAGGCAGCCTGTATCTTGGTATCCATGATCACAGTAAATTGCGAGAGTTACTTCCTTCATGCATCAAGCAATATCCTATCAACAAAGATAATAATAAAGATAATTTACAGCCATCAAAAACGGTGCCCTATGATTAGAGAGTTACATAGACTGTTAGATCCTTTTCAAAAAACTTACCAAAGTAAAACAAATCTGCATCTATTTAAGGACTTTGTTTCAGGTTCTTTGAAGCATACGTCTCCAACACCTTCTCTTTAAATTAATTAAGACCAACCATCTTTTCCAAAAATAAAATGAAACTATTGAGGGGTTAAATTTATACAATCAACAACCATCAATATATGGATATGGGATGAGTACTTGGAAAGTTGTACATACTTAAGCAAGCTTAAGTACACCACTGTGAAGTTTTTAAGTTAGTACCTTCACTTGTACTCAGTATAAAAAAATATCAAAGTACTTTCATGTACTTTTGAAGTACTTTAACACACGTTTACCAGACCAAAGGTTGACTTAACAAGTTAAAGTTTAAATTGAAATTGATTTGTCAAAATTGTATCATATATCAGTACTTTTTATAATAAACTAATGTTTATAATATACTGTATAGCCGGAAAATTTGGCAGATTGGCAGGTGAAAACAAAACTGCCAATATTATAATTGTCATTAATAATTGCAGTTATTTTCGGTGGTAGTGCTGGGTGATTTTGAAAATTTTGAAATACAATATGATACAATATTGCTTTAAAATAGTGATATCGATATTTCTTATCAAAATGTTATTAAGCCACACCCATTAACTTTAATATCACTAAAACGGCTAAATAAAGTTATTTCTGAGACAATAATAATTATTATAAAAAGCATTATATAAACCTTGCTTGGCTTGATATACTTCAGCTAGTTCATCTGCTTTCAAAAGAAATGCAGTTTAGTAATTTTCGAGATATTACTGTTATAATTAACCATTATTAACGTTAAGTAACCATTTTGTGGGCGTGGTCTTTTTACCTATATTTTCTTTCACATTTTTCAATATTGATAAGTATCGATACTGCATTATATCGTCAAATATCGTGAATTTTGATATAACATCCAGCACTAATGAGCGGGTTCCATCATACTAAAAAATGGCAGTATTTCTCACTATTTCAGTCACAGAGTCTAGACTGTGGCGAAGGACTACCAAGGAACAGCTTCAGAATGAGCTGAAAGTGCTTAAAGGAATGACAAGATAGTAAACCGCCAAATTAAAATGCGCCAATATAATATTCAGGCACATTTGATGCAAAACCACCAATGTTTTAGGCTGCCAAATTTTCTGGCTATACGGTAGATTTAGCAATTTTTCTACTAATGGCATATGTCATGATATAACTAACACAAAGTTACCGGTACATGTTGCTTCCAATACAGCATCATCAAGATCTTAAAAGTCCTCTGTATTGATCAAATACTGAACCCTTTCTGTGCTAAATAGGTCTGAAAATGAGAGCAAAGCTGAGGATATGTCCATCTATCCTTCTAACTACAGTTTTAAAGTAAGCTTTGTTTGGAATACGTTTTAAACATGATCTGTTTCACCTTTATTTCTCAAATTTGGACTTTGGAAATCATTTTCTCATGTAGAAACATTGAGAAATAGGAATTGCAATTGCAATGCCGCAATCACAAATGCTAGGTAATAGGAGTTGCAATGAAAAGGCAAAATCCTAAATCCTAAGTCCTAAAATTTGGTGATTTCAGTAAAATAGGATTTACGGTTGTGACGTTCAAAATTCAAATTTCTAAAAATTAAAATTGCATGACAAAATGCAATTTTTTTCCTTCAAAATGAGAAATTTGGATTGGTGAAAATATACAAGGACCACACTTGGTCTGTGAATATTTCCACCAATCTAGTTTTTACATATTTGAAAAAATGATTTTTCCACGTAATTTAATTTTTTTGGATTTTGAATTTTGATTTTTAAACGTCACAACCGTAAATCTTATTTTACTAAAATTACAAAATTTTAGGATTTAGGATTTTGCCTTTGCAATCATTTGTGATTGCAATTCCTATTTCTCAATGTTTCCACAAGATAAAATGATTTCCAAAATCCAATTTTTTCAGAAATAATGGTGAAACAGATATGAAAGGTATTTTAAACGATTTTTACTATAGAATTTAGATTACAATTTTACGGATACTGATGATAAGTATAAAATAAAAGTGTTTGTGATAACTTTCATTGAATAATAGTGAATCAGGTGTGAGTGCAGTTAGTAGGGACAAGACGACACCCATTAAATTACCTACTAAAAGGAAAAATAGTGGTCAAAAAAGAGACGAAGTGGAGGAACTAATGATAACTGAATTGAAAGAGATTTAGAAGAAAAGGACAGCAAAAGAGCTAACTGATGACGAAGGATATTTTGGTCAACATGTTGCTGCTACACTACGTAAATTTAATGACCGACAGAAAGCAATTGCTAAACTTCAGATAGAACAATTGCTTGTCAATATAGAGTTCCCATCTGATCCTTACCCAAAGTTTCACCATTATGAACCTTCAGCTTATGAGATACGACAACATAGAGTTAAAAAAACTATAGATGTATATATATTTATATACACATATGCATTATATATCAGTATTATAACAATATAATGACAATGCGTGCATTGTATTTAACTA
>NW_003546484.1:114123-129458 GCF_000090795.2 Amphimedon queenslandica | reverse complement strand
ATGGTTGAAGAACCGTCCAAATAGCTTCACAAGTTTACTTCAGAATGAAGCACACAGTAGCTCTACCAATTCGAAAGCTAAATGACATAGATACCTAATGTAATTAAAACAAAAACAGTAAATTTAAAATAGAAGCAAATGTTCAACCTGGGAGTTGCCAGTAGCAAGAAACCTTAGTCTTAGTGCCAACTTCTCAGCTGCACTAATTCCAGCCCTGACTGAATAATAATTGCGGCGTGTCAGTAGTGGGCTGACCTATAAAAATTATAACAATCTCATATCACATAAACTTACTTAAAATAGAATATAGTCAAACCTCTCCTTTGACATTCTTAAGTAATGAAAGTGGGAATCAGGATCACAGGCTGAGCCTCAACTCTTGAAGTAAATTGTAATATTCTCCCTGCTGTCTACGAAGGGCAAATATAGGACGAATCCAAATTCTTCTCAGCCTCTTTTCCGTATCCTTCTGCGCTGAAGTAAAAGGCATAATAACAAAGTAAGCTGTAGGTCATCTGCTCCAATATCCACCATTTTATAGAGTAGCTTACAACTACAAGGGGTTAAAAATTGTCACTGCTTTGACGAAATCATAATAGTTGTGAACCAATTTCTGTAATGTACGTCACGTAACTGTTATTCCAACGCAACTACCAACGTAAATTCTAAACCAACCTTAAGAGTTAATGAACATAACAGTTAGAATTTTTAGCCTTTTACATTTTTTATGTCACAAAAATAATATTTAAAATTATGCCTACATTTAGTAGTATGCAGCACCTGGAGTATTTGAATCAGCACTGTAGGATATGCGGAAGAAGGCTAGGCACAACCAAATACTGTACTAGATCACACAGCAACACTTTACATCTACTTGGACTAGATGTTAGTACTGATGATCAATTGATTCATCCCAGTTATTTCTGTAATAGCTGTTACTTGACAGCAAGGAGAATCAGTATACAGCAGCAAGGGTCATCATCAAAGTGTACTGCTGTGGAATGGCTTGCTCATAGTGATGACACTTGTGATATTTGTGACAGTAAGTGTATAGGTGGCCGACCAAAAAAAAAAATCTGTGGCTGGTCGTCCATCACCACTTGTAAAACACATACAGTCGGTTAGTAGCCATATTCCAGCATACAATATATCTGATGTAGTTCAACCAGAATCAAGGAATGCAGAAAATTTTAATTGTGTTTTCTGTAATTCTTTTGTGATCTGACCAGTCGAAATCCAGCCATGCAAGTCACTAGGTTGTTGTAGCTGCTGTGTTAGTGTCTCTTCCGATGTAACCTTTACATGTCCTGGTTGTTCAGAAATTCATCAAAGTGCTGCTTCTGTCTTTTCCAAAGTGTCTCCCATCATTGAAAAAGTACTCAGTGAAGTAATTGTTACTTGTACCACATGTGGCCATCCTGTGAACCTTGTATCAGCCAGTGACAGATGCAACAACTATTATTTACCAACAGAGAAAGTAACACTGGAGGAACTGATCCAGGTACCACTAGAAGCAGAACCAACTAATCTAGAAAAGAGAGCAGCAGCAAGCCTGGTCTCAAGGATCATTCACCATCCAGGGGAAACATGTACTGTCACATTGCTAAGAAGGGGGAGGGTAAGCATTAAATTTTTATTAATAGATTTTATGAAAATTATTGTTAGCCCTTAAATCTAATCAAAGTCCCTAATGCTAAAACACCATCTGGAGAATCCTCAAGATTTACAAAACAAAAATGCGCAGAGCAGTTGTCAGCAGTAAGACAGCAACTAAGTGTAGGTGACACTGCAGAACATGATGGCAGATGAGATTAAAAGGCTACCAGCAGAGGAACGCGAGGAATTAATGAAAGCAGCAGATTTTACAATCACTGTGCCTGCTGAGCAGGGATTGGCTTTAAAATCTGATCTTTGCCTTCATTGGAGGAAGGTACGAATAATGAGAAGGTGGTATGTACAATATATAAACAAGGTACTATAGTTACACTTAATAGATGGATGAAATCTTGGGGATTGTCCATTGCCAGTGAACAGAAACAGCGCAGGGCTTTGAAAACGATGTTGATGGAAATGGAAATCCAAGGCGAATCGATTCCTTTTAGCTTCAGAACAAGAAGTGGCGGACAGGAACTGAGACTTGCTCCTTTTGCTTTTGTGAACAACCTCAAAAGTACTCTTTTTCATCTACTTGAAGAAAAACAGAGGTAATATGTTACAATAAATGAAACATTGCCATATAACATTGTACATGTAATATTACAGGTTGGGACAACTGACATGGCATGATGGGCTTATACCACATAATGAAATATGGGTAAAATTAATGGAGATAAAGGGGGTACTTCTTTCAAAGCCTCAATACAAATTGTTAATGTAGAAAAGCCCAATTCTATCAGAAACAGTTGTGTCTTTGCTGCATTTGAGGCACCAGATTCTGCTACCAATCTGCATATTGCTTTAAAAAAATTTCAAGATCAGGTATCAGAAATTCAAAAAAGCTATTGAAAGTAAGCTGCCAATATAATATATGTAGATGTAGCCAACATACCTGATATTCACAGTAACTATACTATCCGTCTCTTTGTATCTGGTGACTATGAGTTCCTTTGTCACATTTATGGTATCTCAGGAGCTAGTGATAAGTACCAATAATATAATTTACCCTTGCCAAATATACATACACTTACAAGGTCGCCATTGTTATCTGTGGTGTACTATCACATCTGATCAGCTGAATGTCCAAAGGTCATCACGACAACCTATCAGTAGCCGTACACTAGATCATCTTTCTCAGAAGTACACTGGACTCTTGAGTGATGGTGGTAGCTTGAGAAAAGCAAAACTGCACTGCAATGTAATTGGAGAAGTCATATTTGACATTCCATTGACACAAATACTGTAAAATAATACAAAAACTAACATTATGTTACAATAGGTTTGTCCTCCTGCACTTCATATTACCTTTGGAATATTTCGAAGATTATTTACACTTTTTGAGGAGTGCCACAATCTAGATCAGCTCTTCACATTGCAACAGCAGTCATTACAAAGCTCCTCTACTAGCTTTCAGCAATATCACCAGGCTCGAATTAGAGTAACTACTCTTAATGATGAAAAAGCATCTTTATCCAATGAGTTAGAACAAGCTCAACAATTGTATGTCCTCTTGCTACTAACCACTTCAAATCCTCAACAAAACAGCATGATTCAAATGGTGTCTCAACTGATGACTACAAATATAAGCAAAATAGCAAATATAGTAAGTGATTATGAGTATAATCAATAGCTACAGTTACTTGGCTTTGTAGGAAAATTCAATTACTCAACAACAAAAAATAATCAAAAAAGGCTTTGACAAAGAGGATGGCTTGCTTGTCAAGTCATTGGACAAGGCTCTTTGTTCTTTTAGTGTAGAGCGACAAGCATACTATGGAGACACTTTTATTGGCAATCATGTTCACAAAGCCCTCAAAGTATGCAAAAAATAAATTAAATCATTATAAACATTTACATGTAGCCAGCCAACATCAAAGCCTTGTGTAAGAGCGTTGTTGACACTGCCACTACACACGACTTGTCACTGGTACCAAAAGTTCAGCAACTATTAGCGACATTCATTGAAGCTTTTACTCTCTTCTCCAAGTGCCACAAGCTATATGATTCGGGCAGACTTGATGAGATAGATTTATTAGGTAAGTATAATAATATTAAGTTTAATTTTAATGTTATTACTATACTATAGGACATCATATTGATAAATTTATGGAATTTTATCGAGCTAAATGCCCAGAAGCATCATGCATCCCAAAAATGCACATGTTGGAGAAACATGTAGTTTCATGGTTGAAGCAGTGGCGAGTTAGTTGTGGCTATATGGGCGAGCAAGGTGCAGAAGCTTTGCATGCCAATTTCAACACATGTGCAAGAGCATATAACAACATGCGAGATCGGGTCGAAAGGCTCAAAGTTGTCCTACATAACCACCACATGCAAGTACTTCCATCAACAGCTTCATTCGAACCACCTCCCATCAAAAAAAGGAAGAAAAAGGCACTAGACACAGCATAAATAGTTCATAAGCATGCACACACACTAGTTATCATACATGTATATTAAATGAATAAAACTAACAGCTTCTTTCCTCATGAAAAAAAATTGTAAAAGCCAAGCGACTGACATCAGCTTCAGAAGAAATATTTCAAGATTCCCTGTTAAATAGTTGAATACCAGAAAAACTTCCAGAGCGGCACTGTGTTCTTAAAAACCAGCCCTCTCCTGTAACTTTCAACAGATCGAAACCCAACGCTAGAAGACTACAACTCTTTGTCCAAGGTACCAAAAGAAAGCTCTTCTTTCGACCAACTCAGCAAAAGTATTATCAAACATGTAAGGGTTTTCCCCTGATGGTCACATGCTTCTCTAAAAAAAACGTTTAGGTTGCTATGTGCGTTGCTAACGATTTTAAAATATTTCTTTTACGTAGTTATGACGTCAAGATTTGCACTGATGCGCTGATAATTAACACACGTGTGTGGGGCTTGTTAATAATAATGACATACCCTATTAGGGTTTATATTTCACTGTAAATTAATTTCGTAAGTTTGCAAAATTTAAAGAAGTGCTGCATGCTAGGAAAAATGGCTGCATGCAAAAGGTAATATATGTAAAATTTTATACCAACAAATGCAAGAACAAATGACAAATCTGAACAAATTCACAAAATTTTATACCAACAAAATAACAATCCTATATGCTAATTGGTATTTCAATCTAACATATTATTACTTTAGATATTGCTTCCGATACAGCATCATCAAGATTTTGATCAGTAATTCAAGATGTTCTACATATTCCCTTCTCTCTGCATATCCTTTGTATTGATCTAATACTAAACCCTTTCTGTCCGGGATAGCAGGCCTGAAAATGAGCACTAAGCTGAGCATGTGTCCATCTATCCTTCTCAATCCTGTCTCTAATAAAGTCTTCAAACTGCTCCAACTTCGCCATTGTTGTAGGGGAGTGGTGTCTATGGTGGCAGTTAGGGGCGTGTTCACAGACACGCCTACTCCATTTGACTTTAGCTATTTTAGTTGATTGTCTTTCTTGAATTGGACTATGGAAATCAAGTTACACTTTTAAGACTAGGAATTGAGATTGCAATGTTGAAATCCTACTGAATAATTTCTAGAAAACAAAAACCAAGTTAATGCATTAAAGTCTAATGTAAGCATCGTTTGGAATACGATTTATATCTGTTTCACCATTATTTCTGAAAAAATTGGACTTTGGAAATCATTTTATCTTGTGGAAACATTGAGAAATAGGAATTGCAATCACAAACGATCGCAAAGGCAAAATCCTTAATTCTAAAATTTCGAAATTTTGGTAAAATAGGATTTACGGCTGTGACGTTAAAAATTCAAAATCCAAATAATTTAAATTATGCAGAAAAATACAATTTTTTTTGTCGAAATGAGAAAATTGGATTGGCGGAAATATGCACAGACCACACTCCTTGTTCATTTTTTTGTACTTGCATGTTACCATGTACTACATTAAACCATGTACTACAGTAAACCATGTACTACATTAAATGAGCCTTGTTTTTCTCTCAATTTGTTGTGAGTTTATGGCAAGTAGAATAGTAATAATTCTAAAGTAGGCCTAGGTATTTAATTATAAGATACATGTAGTTATGAAACTTTTGCACAAAATTTAAATGCAGTACATTCCATGTCTCAAAACTGCTTTTAAGAACATTATTCTATGTGATTTTAATTCTATATTATATTTTGTAATGATCATTTTGTTGTGCAGTTGGTATTATTTGTATGAAACAGCATAGTTTGTACTTTATGGATGCTTATTCATTAACATAACGAGACATGCACCATTGCAAATGTTGAGTTTTGCCTTGTGAGCATTTTTGCCTGAAAAGCATCACACTACCTTTTTCAGAGTGTCTACATGTAGATTTGTTTATTAAATTTAATGTTATATTAGTGTGTACCTTAATAGCTCCGTAAAAACACGGTTGAGAGTACTATTACTAGTACAAAATTAACAGCTCTACAACTTTTGTTTCTTACTTACTGATTGTTTTATGTTGTTTTTGTAATGATCAATTTTTTATTATTCTTATTTTTAAAGGGTGAGTTCAATGCATTTTTAAGGTATTTTTTTATTTGCTTAATATGATTGCCTGACCATACTAGTGATGTATTCCAACTCCCTTTGTCTGAAAAAAATTATTTACTGAAGTATGTGCCTTCAAAAATGCCCATTTTTCCTTCCTGCCAGGTTTCTTCCTGTCAGTGGGTGTGGCTAAACGTGACGTCACTAGAAGCATAGCTGCAGTTAAATTCATTCCTTTATAGGAGGAAATAATCCTTTATTCTCATGCCTTGTGATGTAATAGCACTAATTTAAAGATTACAATCATTAGCTTTAATTATTCTAAGAATGAAACAGCAATGAAGAGTCATAATACCACACTGGTGAATCTTCTTGTTTGCTACTTTGTGTCCTTTTCTTGCAGTTTCATGCTTAGAATAATGAAAGCTAATGATTCTAATCTTTAAATTAGTGCTATTACATTACAAGGCATGAGAATGAAGGATTACTTCCCCCTATAAAGGAATGAATTTAGCTGCAGCTATGCCTCTAGTGACGTAGCGTTTAGCCACACCCACTGACAAGAAGTAACCTGGCAGGAAGAAAAAATGGGCATTTTCGAAGGCTTATATTTCAGACAATAATTTTTTTAGACAATGGGAGTTGGAACACATCATTAGTATGGTCAGGCAATCATAATAAGCAAATAAAAAAATACCTCAAAAATGCATTGAACTTACCCTTTAAAAGTAATATGATTATACAGATAAAACAGTATTAATATTATAATTTTAATGATTAATCTGACAGAACTAGTGATAGTAAAGAGTTAATTTGCAGAACAAGATGTTGCAAGTTAGAATAAAAAATAGTGAATCACCACCGTCTTCAAAAGTCAGACCTCTCCACAATGATATTGTCCCTTATGTCAAAGGTTTGTTGCTTAACTCACAGGTGTACTTCTTTCCAAAAAGGAATAAAGTGTGCATTTGATCTATAATCAAAGTCAATAAGGTAGCTACCATGTCAGTGTAAAGCATTGCTGCTCAATTTGTGGCTTTAGCTTGTTCTTTTGAAGAACTAGAGGCCAAAATCTATGCCGAGATAGTGGCTTTTACTTATGCGCGTACAGTTGAAAGAGGAGGAGCTTACAGAATATCTAACAGGACTGACAGCCATCTTTTTTTCAGTGACATGGCACACCCACCCCTTTTACCGCCAAAAGCCATGAATATACTCACAGAAGTCATGTGACTTCCGCATCATCATGTAGGATGAAGTCAGATTAAACTATATGCATAAGAAAATTAATGATATTAATAGTTAATGTAAGTATATTCATTAGCACAATAACTATATTCATTGCTGAACATTAATGCTTCGACTTTCTTGAAATGGCATTTTAAAAATCACTACAAAATTAACAGTATTATTAATGATAACAAAACTTCATCTGGTAATAGAAAAAAGTAGTGTTATGACACGCGATCAATAAAATGATAAATTTGCTGGTTGTTTGTATGGTAAAATCCATGTCCGACAAATGCCACTGTATACAAGGCAAATGAGCATATCAGCTTCAATTGCAACAGAATCTACAATGAAAAAAGGGAAATAAATTTGCTAAGTAATTGCAACAAGTTCATAAAGTATGAAAAGTTATGCAGGAATTTTTTTTTTAATATTTAAAGTTCAATGATCTATATCTTCTATACAGTGCATAGTAAAATTTAAAAATAGCACAAGTTGTACAACTTTTTATTTACTATAAAATGGCATCAATTAAAAAAATATTAAAATTTCATCCAAAAGTACTTTAAAGCGATGGCAAGAAAAAGACTGACTTTTGAGAGCCTCTCTGATATTACAGAAGAGGGCTGTAATGCTGAATTTCATGCTGCAATTGAGTTATTGTCTCCCATGAAGAAAAGCACTAATGGAAGGCAGTAATACCATGGGAAAGTGACTGATGGAGGAAGCTCCTTCAGGATTGTTGGATTTGACTCTAAAAGCTGAGCAAATTTATCTGCCATTAGTGCATCTAAGAGCAAGTCCATCTTACCAACTGTGAAGTTAAGAAGAGTAATTGTGACAATGCTCTGGAGGTCATGTGAGGCCTACTACTGAGACTGAGCCTTCCTCCAGGACAATAGAAGTTCCTCTTCCATTAAAACATGAACATATCAGAAATATTGGATGCAGCCGATGGTGTTGGTCAATCTTTGATCTAAAATATAGATGTAGTACGTGCTAGGGGAGTAAGAACTGGACACTTACAAGAAGTCATACGCTTGCAGCTCAAAAGGAACCATCAAGCTATGCTGTTGGGAGAATAATGTGTATGAATTTGAGGACTACTCCTGATATGATTTTACTAATTTTGTCCGTTTGAACATTCAGGGATGAGAAAACTCTGACACTAAGAGGGAACAGTTCATTCACTCTAACACCAAGTAAAGATGATATTACAACGCCGAATTTTGAGATCAAGGATGAGGATAACACTACTATTATCAATGATGCCAGGATCATAGGGATGCAGTATTGCCATCTGTATTGGGGCTGCATTAGTTGTGGAAGCAAACATGATTCAGTTAAACATGAGTACTGTAAATGCTCAGTGTTACATTGTACAAGAGAGATCTAATTGTGAAATTCTAGCATCAAGTAATATTCTGTTTGTAGCTGCAGGTGGACATAAGCTATTGAAAACCTGTACTTCAGAAATCAAGTCCACTAGGAGACAGCATTGACCATCAAGTTAAACAAAGTCTTTTCAAGATAAAGGATCTGATGGTCGTAACATATTCAAAGAGAGACGATTGCATTAAATCAATAGTTATATCCTCTAAACCGAATATATTGTTTCATTATAATTATTGTTATCATTGTTCATTTGATCTTTTGTCATTTACTAACAAGTATTCTACATGAATTAAATTATAATTAAATTTAAGCAGTAGCATTGAATTAGACATCAAATAGAACAGAAACCAAAGGATAATGTGAAGTCAAAAATAATTGAACTAGTGCTATTAACTTTTAAAACAATAAGAAGTAAGGGCAAAAATAGAAACAAAAACGATAATTTATTTAGTAGTATGTTTGACTCCTTTCTTACATATTAGCAAAAAGAGAAAGTATAAACTTAGAGAGGGAGACAAAATAGAAATCCATTAAAGAAGACAAATGCCTGATTAAATCACAATAATAATAATAATAATAATAACAATAATAATAAGAATAATAATAACAATAATAATAACAAAGTAATAAAAAAACAATGAACAACATCAATGTCTACAATGACAATATGTAGTAGTTATAATTTTAAAAAGGGGGCAATTACACTTTACTGGTCCTAAGGAAAATGGCATTTTAAGGCTATGACATCACCAATGACATCATAGACGAATGCCCCACAATAGCCTGGGCTAAATGGATGCTACATAAGGCAAGCCTTGTATGGTGGAGGCAGAATGGAGAAGGCCATGACTGAGCAACATCGCATTTTGATGATATAAATGAATTTAATGCGATATATCTTGTTTAAAAATGATTATTTGGAAAGTATAAACTGTAACAAAAATTTTCCACCAGCAAATAGAGGAAGGTCATTAATTTTGTTTGGAAGAACGTAAAAACTAAACCCTAAACTCAGCACCTGTGCACCCTAAAATTAGGAGCTGGACATTATTGAAAAGAATCCTTCGTAAGCTGTCATGGGTTAGGGTTTAGGTTTTGATGTTTTTATTACGGTTTTGTGTCGGTAGTTGTGTGACGGGGCTTCACCCCCACACACAACCACCAAAGAAGCTCTAATAAAATTGAAACAAAAGCATCATAACCTAAACTCTAAACCCTCACAGCCTACTTGAATTTTGGTCCATTGTATGAATATTTGTAAAACATTTATTGAAATGGTTCTAAAACGAGCCAAATAGTTATAAAAAGAACAGGTGGAAAAACAATTAGCTCTAAAAGAACTGATTGAAGAGCTTACAAGAGAAGGGGTAAATGGAGACATTACGTCAATGATGGCTGATCGACTTCCCTTGCCTTCTTCAAGAATGTGAGGAAGTGGTCATCAGTCTGTTCCTGGTACTGCTTCCGACAGACATACTCAGCCAAATGAAAATCGTACATTCTCGTTACAGTACCTCATCGAAGGAGATATCGCTTAATTGCCCTCGAAATGCTCTTGATGGTTTGGGTGTGATCCCCAGTTTGACTGTTGACAAATTCTATACTGTGGTTCACCTTCCCATGAATATATCCTTCCTATTCAAGGGTACTGTAGCTCTTCTAAAAGTCAGTAATGAGTTTCGTACCAGGAAGAATATACTTCTTCATCAAGGGGATCAAAGTAGCAGCAGATCTGTCCTGTACAGTCACCATGAAGCTCTTCTTCAATCCCCTTTCCATACCTCCAAACAACCACTTGGCAACAACCCTCCGTCCCATATTAAACTTCCTTTTCTGAACTTTGACTCGTCTACCTCCACAATCTTCCCAGGTCCTCAAAGTGGATGGCTGTTTCTCTCAAGTACTGTATGACAAACTTCTCTAGCAAAATAGCACCAATCTACAATGGTAGAATTGCAACTAATGCGGCATTCCCTCATAATGTAGAAATGCTCTAAGTGCAATACCCAAGAGTAGGTCAGCTTCAGGATCTGCTCTAGAGTCAGATGAGACCCCTCACACAAGCTAACCTTCCTGATACTGACCTTCTCATTGCAGAACCTGTCTGAGCACTTCCAAACCATGATATCCTTGAATATGAAGTGTCCATTGTAAGGCTGATCCTCCCATTACGGCACTTAGGACAGTCACAGTCAGTAAAGTCTCCTACCACCCCTTCCCTTTTTAACCATTTCCCTATCTTTTCCTTAGTCTTGCTACATATAGCATAAATGTCATCTAGTATCATTCCAGTTGTGACAATGGAATTGGTCACCATTTTGCCTGTAGATCATATGAGGTAAGATGTGCATGTGATGCTTATGACATGTGTAACCACATTCTGTGACGTAAACATAGTCAAATGGCAATTTTGCTTGGGATGGGTAAAGTGTAATCAACCGAAAAATGAAAAGGAGAGAAAGGGAAAGTAGAGAGAGAAAGAGAAACAGAAGATAAAAATTAGGGATGGAATGAACAAGTGTTAGTAAAATAATTTGTAAAATAGTCATAGTCAACAAAGAGGTTGCTCTCACCAGTTGAAGGTTGAAGGAAGAATTGAGAATGGGTTTGTGCTAAACAAATTTTAATACACACAATAGCACATCTTAGTAGGGTGAAACTAAGATAGCAACGTAGAAGACCCAGAGTCAACAACAGATGTTGATTCACAGATACATTCACAGTAAAAGTTGGAAGTAGATTTTGAAAACCACAGGTACATTTAGATGGAGCTTCAAGAACATTCCATTCATACTGAAGGTGAATGGCATCTGTAAATTCATATTTGTGGAAGTGAAATTGAGAGAAGTTAAGGAGAGAGCTGAAACCTAGTTTGATGCTCCTTTCTCAGTGTAAAGGTGAAAAATATAAACAGCATAAATGATGAAAAAAGAGAAAAATACATGGAAATAAATTAATTAAAAAAATAAGTTTCAAAGCACAATCAAAATTCACACTTTGTATAAAAAATAAGAAATACTGTGAAATATAGTAAAATACAATGTATGCTATTTTTTGTCATTCAAAGGCTATTGTCTCCCTTCCCTGTTCCTTTCCTTATCAAACTTACATGTAATGCTGTAAAAGAAGTACAATGCACTGGAACCACACAAACCTAATCTATTGATAGTCCATAAAAATGAATAAATCCAACAAAAGTTGACTGTTGCAACAATATGTAGGCTCTAAAAATTTGTGAAAAATACATGCTTAACAAATTATTTGCAATACACAAGCTTCATGTACTTGTACCTGTAAGGTACGTATACATGTAACATAATTTAATATTTAATACAAGGTACAAGTGTAATACGCATAATACATGTGAACAAATAGGATTAATAGTATTATTTACACTTCCTTGTTTGTCTTTCCTTTAGCTCTAATTTAATTCCTTGCTTCATCAAACATTTTGCTAGTCTTCCACAATTTTGTGCACACATCTCTTTTTGTTTTCTTTGAGAAAGGGAGAGGCATTTGAGAGAGAGAGTGATGACTGGAGACTAACTGAGATTGTGAGAAATAGGCATGATATAGGAGATCGCATAATCCTTGCAACAAGTGTGTTTGATGGTTTATTTTGTTAAGTAAGTGATTCATTATTAAGGATAACATCTATGTAGCTGTTACTCCCTTATAAGGAAGGTAAGGCAGATTTCCAATTTTTACTCTTGTTGCAAAGATAGTGCAATCTCATATACATTCAACAAATGTTGTTCTTTGCGGCTAAATTATGTGTAAATTTATTTGTTATGATAGTGGTACACTATATTGTAATTAATGCTATATACAATGTATTAGAGCAGCATTAACTAGCAATACACTGTGCTGAATCAGCAAAAATAGAGCAAATACACAAAATGGTACAAAATAAGCAAATAGTATTACTTTACAATTGAGGATGCACACCTGGTTAGGCTTACTGATTCAGATAAAGTTGTACTTGTTTGTCTAAGTTGTTAAAATAACATAAGAGACATGTACCGGTACTTGTATAGCCCAATATGTACAATAAGTAGAGCGGCTAAGATTCTATACATAAAGAACGAAATTATGATGACGTACACTTAGCTATACCTATATCATTCCGCATGTCCTGACTTCAGTTTTAACTTTCCTTTCCTTTTCTTCATCCATGTTATACAATGCATTAGATCAATGTGTTTAAATTGGTGAACTCATTGCCAAATGAAAGAGAAAGTGACAGTCTAAGGGAACGGGAACAATTAATGGAAAGAGAGAAAGCTTAACTATAATTACAATAATTCAATATTCTAACTTACCCAAATGAGCTACAATTATAGACGTAATGTGAATCCACTACATGTACAATTGTACATGCATATTGTTTAGATGACATTCAGAAATGAACTTTATAATTGTATAAACTAACAAACATATATATACAATGTATAATAATAAAACTTAATGTGCATTGTGCACACATAATAATGGATAAATACATACAGCAAATGTGAGTGCATCTATAAAAAACTAAAATATTATGGAAAATCAAATTAAATTACATGTATTACAATAATGTACAAAAATACTTTTTGCTGTTGAATTGACATTACAGCGACCACAACAAGTATTTTTTTTAATTTTAGCATGATGAAGTTCCTAATTTAACGAAAGATTGATACCCATTGATAACCAGACTATCTCCTTTCTGATTGTCTAATTACAAACATGTGTATGCAGAGTTACTTAGTGTATGTGTAATTACAAAGTTTGTGTAATGCATGTATTAATTATGTACATGTGGTATGGCAGGTTGGACCCCTTGAGAGTCACTCTACCAATGTAACTGATAATGGTTACGTACTTATATAACCACTGCCGCTATGCCAAAATGTGAAGCACCAGTTCTTTCAGGTGCATTGAGCCATTGGAAATAATGCATTATCATACCCATGAATGGTAAAAGTGCCTAATAAAAATACCATTGTGGTAATGAACAATGTATGGTATCATGGCCGCTATAATATGTATCAGACACTTCAATAACAAGGTCAAAAAAGATGCATTACAGTAGATTTGATCAATTAGTGAGCCACAATTAGTAGTTGGCTCATTTAAAATTTGATTAAAATAGAGAAGCATAATCAGATGGATTAATCTGCACTCATAACTACAAGATATTAAATGAAGGTTGAAGTCAAGATATTGATTTAATATCTTGTAGTTATGATTGCAGATTAATCCATCATTGTGTTTTGATTGCGTATCAAATAATATGCGGATTTGAAAAAATAAGTAATTTGCGTTTCCAACAATTGCGAGATGCTAGCCTAGCCAGCCACACTCACAAGTTAACTGATTGTCTTGTTTCTCTCCTTTACCATCTAAAGCTGCTGCCACAGCTTGATTAACTTCCTTTAAGATGTTAGGTGGCATTGGGACTTGACTAGATGAGGGAATTTGGGCTAAAAACAGCACGGATACCACTCATGATGCTGTAAATGAAACAAGTGTAGAGAAATAGATTGAAAGGAATGGCGCTTATTAATCATTATATGCTTGGCTTTCGTCAATTATTATTAATTACAATTCTTTTCCATGTCCAGAATTTTAATATTAATTGCGGTCATTTGCCGTTAATGAGATTCATAAGCTATAATTGAATTCATGATTCATTATTATGTAAAAATTAATGCTGCCATGGTAGCGAAGCTACAACATGGCCACAAGAACAGGAGTAGGATAAAAGATAGAAAGCGGCTTTTATAAGGTTTTGAATGGTGAAGTTGACATGACAGAGGAAGAGTACCAGTCTAATAAAATTTCAACAACATCAGAAGGGGTTTATGAGGTAAAAAGACATATAGAAAAGACAAAAATTGAGGTGAGAATGAGCCAGGCACTCAATGTCCGGTAACCATTGCTGCATTCATGATTGTGGCAGTTAGGACTCATTATTGAATGGTGTGCATGGTCTAGCTTTTTGTAGGGTATAGATTATTTCTTAGTGTTATGGAAAGGCTACTCAAAAGAAGAAGCTTCTTGGGTTCCGTACTGGGACATTACTGAGCGAGCTATATAGTGAGTGCGGCATGCATTTAATCTGGTAGTGAGTGATGAGACATATGTTTAGGGTATTTCATCAACCTTAACCAGTAAAGAGAACAATACTAGATGCAGTTAGTGCTTTCTCTGTTGCTATTCAGAGTAGTTTAAGAACTGGTCTTCTTGCTAAGCGAGCTGTGACTCTTGAATTTCCAAGGAATGTATTCAAGTACCTTTTTCAAGACAAAGGATCTCTTGTTAAGGGTACGCCTGGAAAGCTGTATGAAGGAGGAGACTTTACTTCGGAGTTTTTCAATAAACTGCACTTCTCTAGCTACAATAAGGATGGTGATGGCTGTTTTGTGACTTTTCCCAAATATATGTACAGCCATATTAAATTCAGTCATCAGAGCTTTGACTCTGATGGTAGAAAACTTAATCATAGTTTTACAGAGGCTCTTTCTTTGAAACTGATAAAGTCTTATTGTCATCAATAATACACTTATAATAATGTCTTTGATTACTAT
>NW_003546484.1:91997-112357 GCF_000090795.2 Amphimedon queenslandica | reverse complement strand
TTATTGACATTAATTTTCTTCTTTGTTGCCTCTTTCCCACATCATCAAAACTTTTCCCTCCCTTTGTGCATTTGTCACAGTAGTTAATTCCAAAACTTTTGCCATTGTATGCTTTATAATTTCATCTTTCTGATTCAGATCTGATCTATTATATATTATGTAGTATGTAGAAGTAACTAAGAGCCAATTGGCTAATGTAATTGTTTACCTGAGTGCATCAACTGAATGGCTCAATGAGGAAATGCCGTTAACTAGTGAATCTACTGGCACTCTATCACGAGTTCGGACATCAATGAGTATCGATTTACTCTACAAAGACTTCTTTTTTCTAGATAACTAAGAAAGAGTGCTCAGCAGAATTCTTCCTCTGGTCTGCATTCTTTCTTGCAAGGACCCTGGTCCAGAAACATCTGCTAGCAGTGGTTCATCTGTTTTGCTGTGTTCATCTCTCTTGATGCCACTCTCAGCAATGCTCTTTACAATATTCTTTAGTTTGGACTTTTGCCAGTGACACAGTAACTCAATCGGGACTTTAAGGCAGCACACAACATCTTCAGAGCTTACTCTTCGGTGCTTGTTACTGGAAGTACATTTTAGAGTTACTTGGAGATTCATCGTGTGGAATAGTTCCCGCGGGAGTTAATTAAAAATTATTAATAGTTATTACTTAATAATCACAATGTACCACCCTTCACAAAAGACACCTAAGTACATCTCTATTTACTCGTTTCTGTGATGTCCTAATTATAAGTACATTCCTTAGGTGTATACTGTATCATACACTTTTAACAAAATGAGAAATAATTTTATAATTAAATTAAGAAGTATTAAAAAGAATAAGTATTAAACGGTCACTGCGAAGTCCAATGGCAGTTTTTTATGCTTGAAAAGTACCGGTGAAATTACATGGCAGAAACTAGATTCCCTAAAGAATAAATTAATGTTTATAATGAATGTTATAGCAAGTCAACAATCTGTGTGAATGGCTTTGCTCACAATTTATGGACATTTACTTGCTTGACTCCATACAAGTAAAGGGACTCCCGTGGTTTACAATTACTAATTGTAGTACGGAGGATATTCTGAAGGATGACCTCATATTTCTGGACATGCATTGCAAGATGTATTTCAGATTTGTAATTTGCAATCAGAAAACCTCACAATGAAAACCAGGCCACGGTAATGAATCCATAGTGCTACCTGGAGATCTGTATAGCAAAGCAAGAGCTATGTCTGAAGAATGGGCTAATTAGATTTGGCAACAATGCCTTCAATGTTGCCACCACTGTTAAAAGTTGAAACGTCATATGAGCTTTAACACTGGGATCAAGACTCATCATTACTCCCCCTTTGTTATTATCAGATTGCCTATCACACCTAACTAATGTGTGACCATTGCATAATTTAGGAGCATTAATATATTGCTTGGTACCAATTTCATGGATCAGATTCATTGCACTTTCTAAATCTAATGACAACTTCCCTGCCCCTTTTTCATTTTCCCAAAACCATCATCACCAACTCTGTATCACTGTTAAAACTGAGGTGTTGGCATACACTCGTGGGTGTCACAAATTTGGGTGTTGTTTACTATTGGGGTGTTGAATCAATCAAGCTTGGTGTTGTTCTATTGAAAGAGGGGTGTTACTACAACACTACAACTTGTGTCAAAGTTAAATGTGGAGCAAAATCAGCCAAGCACATTGACTGTAAGCTTTGTGGTCTGTGTTGATATCTATCTAATAAGTTCTTGAAAGAAACATTGATTCATCATCAGCTAGATTAAAGAGCAATGTCACCTTTTAATTGTGCTATGCTAAATTCTTTTGTGTTTGTGTTGATAAAGACTACTGTTCTACTTAGCAATGTTAAAGGCAATGAAAGTATTCTGTAGACTACCTTCTGTGCAGGTATATCTGTGTTTGACTGGGTATAGCCCATTCTGTGAAGCTGAACAGTCAAATCTTTGTTCCTAACTTCTTCAGAAACAGAACAAAGCAATTCACTCACTCACTTTTCTGTCTTCATGATGCATTAAGCAGCATTTCCATTTTTGCTCCCCATGCCTTCAAGATGGCAGAATTGTAAATATTGACGTTACATTCAGATAGTTCTCTTTTTCATACAATAATGTTACCTCTAGTGGAAAAAGTAATTGCCCTATAGTAATCTGTTGGATCAACTTCAGCTAATCATAGCAATTCAGTTCAGTTGTTCTATCAACTAAAATTTTATGTACTTTTGTTATTATTTCAGAAGTATCATTAGAATTGTCTTCAGTTGTTGGACTCGTAATTAATGAAATTTTACACAGAGGATGAGGAAATTTGAACTGACAATTCTTGCTCCTACGACAATACGAAGAGTGTTTATGGTGCTGCAATAAAAGGACCAGTTGTTTCAATTTTCCTTCTTTATGTGGCATCAAACAAGTTACATATTCATCTGTCAACTCACAAATTAACTTGTTATTGTCAATTCCAAACTTGGGGACTTCTTCCACTCATGAGGTATGAGAATGAGGATACACCAAGAATTCTAATTGAAAAATCAACAATCTTTCCTATAGGTTGTGCAGAAGATTTGCAAAATCATTGAAAAAGTATGTAGCCTGTATCGAAAATGACAGGCAGCAGTAACAGGATTACGTCTGATCCAATTACATTTGTCATCAAAAGACAGTCTGCTTATATCTTCATCAGTGCATGTAATGCTGTGCTGCCTAGCTATCACTAAATTTAAATGAGGCCACTTCATGTTGGCAGATGTTAACATGAGGAACCATGTGAGAGTGCCTAACTGACGTACTATTGCAAGCAGGTCATAAAACGTTTGCTGATAGTATGCAGGAGATCCTCTGACACTCTTTAAATATGCATTATGCTTCATCATTACCTATGTTTTCACTGATCACTGCTCAATTTTGTGCCTCACGAGCTGAGGTTACTACTTCGCTTTTGCCGCCAAATGTAGATTCAGGAAGCCACTATATTTCCTTGTTTTCTACTATACTTTGTGAAGGAAGTATATATTCCCTTTCCATAGGAAATCTTCCATCAACATCCAACAGACTTTGCTGGTAGTATTTTCCTGAAAAAATTTTATGACGTCTTTTAGTATTGTAACCTCCACTGCCATATGGGAATTTGTGTGGTTAGACATTCCGTCAAAAAATGTGACCATAATTGACAAAGGGTACCTTATGGCGGATAGGAAAATTTAGTATTTATGGCCTTAAAATTCAAATTTCTTGAGCTCAATTTATCATAAAATTACTCCAAAGGAAGCAAAAAGTTACTATGAACTTTTAGAAACAATGGTTGTCCAACAGAGCCTCACAAGAGATATTTTTCATTATAATGATGAATTTAAAAATCTACTATAAGGTAGCTTTTGTGAATTATGGTCACAAATGGATTCTTCATAATATCAAGAGGGTGCTGTCCTTCAACAGGAGCAACAGAATAATTATGGGCTTCTACCTTAGGATTTTGTGGCAATAACACGCTTCCCATTGCAGGCAACCCTGTTATTTGTCTCAATACTCATCTCCTGCTCAAATTGTGGCATCATCAAGTGTATCAGGATCAATATCATTGTTGGCATTCAACTAACTACAGGTGCAACACCATTAGTACAAGTACAGCCTACAATGTTACATGTAGTAGATACATTTGATGGCTCACTAGCTAAACTATTACTGTGGGATCAAGGCCAACATAGTCTTATCTCACCTATATGTACAAAATCTATAGTACTGCCACTATTTGGGGTAAAAGAGATGTTTTCAAGTGTTGTGAAATTTATTTTTTCAATATTTAACATATTACTTAACCCGAAAAATGTAATATGATCAACCCAAGCTCGACCCCTTAAATTTAATAAGTAGTTGTACCACGAAAATGCATTACCAGAGACAACAGTAATATAGTCAGTAAGATGACTGCCATCAGGAGATGTAGGATTTGCACTCAAGTAGGATATATATCTTGCTCTTAAATCAGAGGCAGATACATTGCTTGAAAGTTGATGTGCAATGCCATGAAAAAGGCAGCTACCATCTTCTGGCACGTCAAAAATAACAACCATGCAGCCTTACAATGCTAGCAAAGTTACTATATGGAGCGTGTCCTCGCATAGCAACCTCATTTGACTGTTAATTCAGATGATAAATTATCACTTACTGAAACATTTTCAGCAGGTACACTGTTATTCGGTTGAATTCATGCCATATGAACCTCATTGACATTCATTCTTTCAAGTGAATTTGTATTATCTACAGTGTTATTCTAAATAATGGGTTTTTGCAACAAACTAGGGACAATTGCATTGTCATCTACATCTGCATCAGCTACCCAATTCGGGTTCATTGCCATATCATTATAAAGTGGGTATTGATCTTTAGGCAACTTTAAACCACATCAGGACGTATATACCCATGCATGTAACGTCCCTTGTAGCACAACTTTCTTTTAAGTTTTACACCTATGATTTCACCCTGAGACAGCAAACGTGGTAGCACATCGCAAATATTATTTACATTAAAAGGAACATTGACATTTGGTCCATGTATTGACAATTGCTTACTTCAGGTAAAGATACCATTTTCATAAATGGTATCCTCAAGCTAATGAGCCTAATTTCAATGTCATTTAGATTCTTAAATTCTGGTGGTATTTCTGGTAAGATTAATCCATTTATTTTGGCCATTCTTTGGATCTTACCTACCTTTAAGGATTGATCACAAGTACGGTACACCCACTGACTACCATCTTTACAAATATACTTCACTGATAAACGCTCTATAGCATTTCAGAGTCAGCTTTGCTATATTTGTCCTTACGAAACTGATACACACTATGATAGTACATTATACGATGGCATACAGTACACGCATAATCTGGACAAACTTACTTGTGACTGCACTGGAGTTTTGTCTCTTCTAACAATGCAAAAAATTTCTTTATTTATCTGCTTTTTGTGGGCAGCAGCTCCTAAATTATAGTATTGTTCTCTTTGTTCACACATTCTTTGCCTACTTTTTTTTGTTTCTTGCAGTTTTATTCTTAACTCATTGGCTCCAAAATCAGATATTCTTTCTCATTTTCTTGATTTCTTAAAGATGTTTTATCAGTTGAATTGTTGGCTCTAGCATTACACATTCTTCTCTTGTTTTTTAGTCATTAAAAACATTTCTTGACATAAAGCATTAGCCTTAACGTCTGACATTAACTTTTTGGTTTACTGTTTTCCAAATTTTTTATTTTCTATTAAGGCCTTATGTTCTTTAAGAGTTAAAAGTCATACCTTTCTTATCCTTTAAATTATTACCGCAATAATAACAAAGCAATAATATATTCTTTGTAAATACTTGAAAACATTGGGACTTGTTTTGCTTTAGATAAAGGAATGGCACCTTTTTTATTCCTAACAATGACCACAGTGGTCGCAATTCAATTTATGAATATGATTTACTTCAAAACATACGGGACATTTCTTTCAAATTGGCCCAGGATTAACTTCAATATTTCCTGCCAAAAATAACACCATTAAAGCAAAAAGTACAAAATACAAGCAAAGATTGCATGCACAATCAAAATTTAGAGAATGACAAGCTTTTGCCAGCTCCATAAGATGCTTCAGTAGTTCAGTTACTGACATGATGACTGACAAAGCAGCCTATTGAAGCTCTGTATTGTTCAATACTAATCATAGCAAGAAATGAACTACTAACTGTTCCTTATCACTGAACAGAAATAATATACAGAAATTCGAGAAGTTCTAGTAATGTTAGTAACAGGGACAAAACATGAAGGACACAAATTTATTGAAGACAGTCAGGACTTCTTTCAGTTAAGAATAACTATAAGGTACAAGGTAAGTATGTCATAGTGTGGTGATATAGGTTTTCCAAAACTCACCACTAAGAGCAAATGACGTCAACTTTAATTAAGAAAAATGAAACAAATGATACAAAAGAGAGGCCTTCACAATAAAACTCACAATTAAACAAAAATATACAATGATTTACTGAAGTCATTGAGTTGAAGAGATGCTTCGAAAGACTTCAGCCTAGCGTATAAGGCATTGCAGTGCAGAAAAATAGTCTAGAAAGGAGTGTGAATAATAATAATACTAAAGCAATCAAGTAATGAATATACTGTGGAAATTGAAAATAAAACCCAAGAAACTCACTAAAGCAAGACAAAGATGAGACATAATAAAAAATCCAAGGACTTAAAAAACAAGAGGACGGTAAAGCACACAGCTAGATGTATAGCTGTAAGCATGAAAGGCGTGGCTTGAATAAAAGGTGTGGCTCAGGTCATATAAGTGTAGATATTAGAGTAAATAAAGGGATTGGAAAAGGGGGAAACTGAATGATGTTGCTATTAGTTACAAGCCCATTGGCCTAATACACATCACCTCCAATAGTCTAGCAGGCCAGACCCATCTGGCAAGCAACACTACTTTGCCATTAGTGAGGCTGTTGTAAAAAGTTCAAAGGATATTTTTGGACATCCAGGAGGAGGCTTACTTATGATATACAAACTCATGCTATGTGGATTATATCTGTAACTAGCATTTTTCCAAATGCAAATAAAAACTCTGTCATATCATTATAAAGATCTTGTACTTTACATTAGCTTGTTTTCAAAAAGGGATTGTAATGACAAAATTACATTATGGTTTAAAAGGTGCCACAACATTTATAATGATCTGTACACTGGAAAAAAGTATTGAGAGGAATCATTAGGCTTCTTGATGCATTAATTTCACTTGCATAGGCTTGTTTGCTACATATTGTTCTTGAATGAAAAAAAATCAAAGGTAAATTGTGACAAGAATTAAATAGAGCCTATTTCAGCCTGGAGTAACACAACAAAAGTGAAACAGTTTGTCACTGAATGATGTTTAGCTAGCTTGCTGCTGCAGCAACTGAATGTGCAGCTCAGCTCAATCAAAACATGTAACGCTCAGTTTAGTAAAATGGTGCCAAGTGGCCTTAATGAGGACAGAAAGCTTTAGTTTTTATAGGCAGCACACAGTTTTGCAAGGAGATGTTAAGCTCTCTGTTTCATGTAATTCCTCCATTCAGTTTCGAGGCAGTAGCTACCTTCTCAGAGAGGAGCCGCTATGTTACAAAATGGCTGGTAAGTCACACTTAAGCTGTCATAACTCACGAACGAAGGAAAGCCAAGCAATTTGTCACATTACTGCTACTGGTACAATCACAACACCTACATTTATGCTGGTAGATGTACAGCTAGCAATGCTCCGACTGGTTCTGAGAATGCTTTTTCAGGATATTTGTCTCATAATACAGCTAATTCACAATCACAAAGCAATACTAGCAGTTTCGACTTTCATGGTTCTGACTCACTAGAAACCCTAAAACTACCACCAGGTCCTGTAAAAGACTCACGACACAACCTCTTCCTGCAGTTTCTACTTCTTTATGGATCAAAGTAATAGCACAATATATTATTCCATTCATTGAAGGTTATGTTTACCAAAATATAACGTATTTATTTAATGGTCTTCATGTACTTTTGGATGAAATTTTAATATTTTGTTAATTGATGCTATTTTATAGGAAATTTAAAGTTGTACAACTTGTGCTGTTTTCAAATTTTTACCATACACAGTTTAGCAATTATAGACCATTAAACTTCCAATATTTAAAAAAATATTCCTCCATAACTGGTCATGCTTTATCGACATACTTGTTGTAGTTACTATGCAAATTTGTCTTCCTTATTTCTTTGTAGATTCTGTTGCAATTGAAGCTGATGTTCTCATTTGCTTGGTGTATAGCAGCATAATGCAGACATGGAATTTAACATAATTATAAACAACCAGCAAAATTACTTTGCATTAGTCGCATGACATAGCAATGCTTTTTTCTATTACCTGATAGACTTTTGTCTTCATTAGTATTCTCATTCACTTTTTATTTACTTTTAAATTACCATTTCCAAGAAAGTCAAAGCATTAATGTTTAGCAATGAACATACTTATTGCCCTAATGAATATAATTGCAAAATTTATGATTATTTTTAACTTTGTAATGAATATAGTTCAATCTCACGTGATTTGAAATGGAAAAAAAGGAAGTCACATGACTTTTGGGAGTATATTCATGGCTTTTAGTGGCAAAAAAGGTAGGTGTGGCATGTCACGAAAATAAAAATGGCCGTCAGTCCCATTTGGTTCCTTGTAAGCTCCTCCTCTTTTCTAACAAGTCATTTTCCACATCTTATCCTTCATCTAAAGTCTGAGCTAGAGCCATAATTTGAGCAGCAACAGTTTACATTGACATGGTAGCTATCCTTGATTGTATAGGCAAAAGCAGGAAGAGATATTTCTTGGATATCACTTCTTCCCTCAGCATCTCTGTACAAACGGATTTTTTAGAAGGATAAGTTTGGGATCAAATAAACTTTTTAGGCTCTGGGAGTTAAGTTCTGTCCAACCATCAACAAACCTTTGTACATGGGGGACAAGGTCATTGTGAAAAGGTTTGAGGTCGGACGATGGTCATTTGCTATTTCCTAACAACTCTATGTAATTCTGCAATTCTAATTTCTAGTTCCCTTTCTCTGTTTAATAGGTTAATCATTAATATTTTATCAGTATAATGTAAAAATTAGAATCATTTGAACTATAAAAAATTCATTATAACAACTGATGAAATAATACCTTAAAATATTGGAGAGTTTGTCAACTTTGTACTCTGAACCAAGTTTTATGAACCTACTAAAGTACAACTATATATATAACATGAAATTTAATAAAAATAAATCTACATTCAGACACACTGAAAAAGGTAGAGTGATGCTTGTGAGATAAAAATGCTCACAAGGCAAATTCCAACTTTTGGAATGATGCATTTAACATGCTACAAATAAAAACAAAGTACAAGATGTACACTTTAGAAAAACACAGTCTTTTTTAAGTAGTACATGGTAACATGCAAGTAGAGAAATAAACAATGAATGCATATATCACAACTAAAACCTTACCAATGCAGCAATAAATACGATTTAAACTGATTTCATACAATTATCATTGCTATAAAACAATCGCCACGAAGCTTTTGTATGTCAATTAAAAAAATATTTTGCATGTTGCATAGTTTTGATTTTTTTCATGCTCTTAAGTTATAGGCACTTCGGTACATGTATGTTTCCTATTATACCGAGCTTGTAAGGTACTCCTGTAAAAATGCTTTTGCACACACACTTATCTACTATATAAGTTTGTTAATTTATAGTTAGAAAAAAATAAACTACTATATCTGGGTTTTTATTTAGTTTTATTATCAGGAAAAATGTCTAAAGTAAATAGTTGCATTGGGTTAAATAATTAATAATACACTAAACTTGTACATTATTTGTCTATTTTGTATAACTGCTGCATTATGATAGTGCATGATTCATGAAACTACAAAATCTTAATTGAAAACAATATTCTTACATTAAGTATAAGAATCAAACAACAAATTGATCATGTCATTTTAAGTCAATTATGCATGTAGACATAATGCCACTCAATAAAAATATAATTTCTTTTGTATTGAGCCACTTTTATCTTCTACTGGTGGTTTTAGACACTTCGGAAAACGAGAGAATAGCACTTCATTGTTTTCAAAACCTTGGAATGCATAATTGCATAATTTTTTAATTATTTAATGTTAGAATAACCATTATACACAACTCCTTAGGATAGACTTGATCACAGTTATATAACAGTAATTCATGCAAGTGTCTAATGTCATTATCACTTTATGATTGGATCATTGCCAGTGGAACAGAACAATGTTGTTTATTTCTTTTAGCATTATTAATTTTGATAATGAAAAAATCTGTTCAACTGGCTCAAAAAATGTGACCATAATTGACAAAAGGGCCCTTATGGCGGATTTTAAAATTGATCTTAATAATGGCAAATATCAACCTGTGAGTGCTTTGTAAGACAATTATTGTTTCTAAAAGTTTTACGGTAACTTTTTGCACCCTGTGGAGTAATTTTATGATAAAGGGGGCTCAGGAAGTTGGATTTCTTAGGCTAGAAAGACAAATTTCACTACCTGCCATAAGGTACATTTTGTCAATTATGGTCACAAATAGTTACAAGACAAGAAAAATGAAAATCGTATAAAATTAAACGGCACATCAATTTCTGATAGGACGATTTATACGAACAAGCAGAATCACACAGCCAGTTGTTGTTACATCATGACTTGCATGTGAACTTCGTGAATCACATTACATATTATTTGAATTTAAACTGTCCCACTAAAAACATTTTTGTCATAACAGCAGCAAATTTCAGAAATAAAAGTTTCACTTTGACTGCCTTAGAAATATGCATCATCTGTGATCAGGAAAAATTAATTGCAAGATGGGGTTAAGTGATATAAAAACAGGCTTTTTGCTGCGCCCATGTTACTATATTCATAAATGAGCTTCAACAGCAACAATTTCATTATAATAACGATATAACAGTGATATTTCGGCTCGAGAGCCTTTTTCAGTCTACACAGAGAGGTACCAGAAACACATTGACACACATGTCACTAACTGTAATAATAATTGATAATAAAATTTATTAATTAGTCTGGTTTGGAAAGGCAGGGTAGCCATAGGTCACTTAACTGGAGACCTCAGTCCAGATTTATGGTGTTTCTGGTTTGGATTCTCACAGCCTCCATAACTCTTCTCCTCTTGTAAAAATTATCATGATCCAATACCATAGCCTCATTCCAGTCAATGGTATGGTCTTCAGTGTGTACATATACAGCAATGCCATTCATGTCATCAAACCTCTACTGCTTGCTAATGCTCCAAAACCCTTTTCTTCATTGTCCTGCCTGTCTCTCCTGCATAAACTTTGTCACAATCACAGCGCTGTACTTCATATACCACACCTTCCCTGAGGTCAAGAATAGGATTCCAAGTGAATGCTGGGCAGGTGTGGTATATACCATTTGTGACTTGCAGTAAAATAAAACTGATGTAGTAAATATGAATTTCATTACAAAAACTTGAATTTTAATGGAGGAATTGGCATTCTTCAACGATACTTGCAGTGACATTATTCCAAAGCTTATTGATCATCTGTATGCTTATGAAATGAAAGTTTACTCTTTATGTATTATCATAATTATGTATTGCAGCTAGGCTATTAGTGAGACTAATGAGACTTCATATTTCCTGTAGTCTTCCTTGCTAGCAGAAGTGAGGCTAATTTTCTATGAGTGCCGAGATGTTTTTTCTAGGTTTTTTGGCATAATATGATTAACATCAATCAGCATTTTGTCAAACCATCCATACCAATCGGAGGCGTGCCCAGCAAAATTGCAAACTTTAAGGCCTCCATACACTAGGCAACATGTTGCTACGTGGCTACTTTGCTTCATATTTATGAATGCCTTTCTTAATTTTGTATAGAGCATGAATTGCTTAATAAAAGAGATTTGTCTTAATTTGTAAAATGTCATTAAGTGCCAGCATAGCAAATATTAAACCAAAGTATTAATTTTTTAAATTCTTGCTTGAAAGAGAATTCTAGTACCCTCGAGGGGCAGATCTAGGATTGGATTTTGGGTGGGCCTCGATGATTTGGGTGTGGTAATTTGTGGGTGTGGTCAACAAGGCCTGCATTCAAAGTCAAAATTTTGAAGATTAAAATTGTTAAAATGAGCTCCTTTGCGGTTTACAGTGTTTGCATAGTCATACCTCACAGTTTACATAGTCATCCACATGAAAAAGTTGATTGTGAATTACTGCACACAATTTTTGGGTGGGCGTGGCCCACCCCTAGATCCGCCCTTGGTACCCTCCAGTTGGGAAAGTATGTAAAAGCATTTCAAGCACATATTACTGCTGGATGCAAGAGATGAAATAAAAGTTTCTTTCAAGAACAGTTGGTAAAAATGATTACCAGAAGAACAAAAAGTTAACTGACACAAACGTGTAGCTGCAACAACAGATTTATCAAGCATTAAGATGCCAACAAATCATGGGTAATATAAATCATTTTGCTAGCATATTTTTTAATTATAAAAGCCTAGCACTTGAGTTGGTAAGTTAATCTTTTAAGTTCCTCCTGTTTCTTCATCAAATAATTTTCCACAATATAATGTAACAGACAATACAATCACACATGTGCAAACTTGAAACTCTAATTATATTCAATGCAGTGGCAAACTAGAAATGCTTTCATCATTAATAATGTAAAAGTATTGTGCCCAACTCATAATTTATTTCAAGATCAAAACTAGGAGAAAGACAACACAGAGCATTAATTTTTTTACAGTGTAATATAATGCATTGCGTTCAATACAAATTACTCCAAAGACTTTATGACTCCTATGTAAGTGAACGTCAAGCTACTCTTCTCTAACCAAATCCGTCGGGACATGCTAGAAACATACATGAAGGAACTGCTATACGTGAATTGATGTGTATGATGTCAATGTGCCTTTGCAGATGTTGCTTGTAAAGAAGCTGAAGATCAACTTTGCAAATTAAATTCTTATAAACAGAAGTATCCTTGGTAAACATTACTATGAAACTATTGCCAATGCTATAAAACTTTATAGACAAACACAAAATAGGAGGAGATAAAAGTTAGTATCACCAAAATTGCAGTAGAACTCCATCTCAAGAGTAGCCCTCAATCTTTTATCATAAGTGTAAACTTTGAAGGCTGAAAAATAGGCTGTTATTGGGCATCTTCAAGTAGAAAAAGGGATTAGAAGTACTTACGGCAGCATAATGAGCGGGGCAAAATTTAGATACAACTTTAAAGGTACTTAAATTTATCAATCTCACTAATGGTATAGCAGTATTTTAAAACAAGAAGTCATTATTTTAATAATTATGTATTTAAATACATTCAAGGTGAGATTACAGAGTACCTTGACCATGCAGTGACAGGTGATTGGGCCTGAACTAATTCAGTGGAGTCACATTTAATTGAATGTGGCAACAGAGCTTGATAAAACCAGATAAAACTTGCATAAACATTCATAAATAATCACGATATCTACAAAGTTGTATCAAATATAGATTTTTCCATTGTCATATTTGTCTTGTGTTCTATAAATATGATGATAACAATTTACCTTCTAATTTGCACAGCTCAAGGCTAATTTCTAATTTAAATAATATTTGTCAAAAAAACGGCTTATCATTTTGGAAATCATTATAAATAGAAGTTCTTATGCTTGACATGTGTGAGGAAAAATTCACTGCATCTCTATAGTCTTTTGTATGATTGCAAGTAGAAAAGCTACCTGTACTATTAACACAATGATAATGAACTAAATGCAATTATCACTGAACCACTCATCAGCCATAACAGTGGTAGTATCATGTTCCAGCCACTACAAAGGAAGTAAAAGCACCAATATCACACAGTCAGAAGCGAAGTAATAAAAATGTATTCACAGCTCACCAATTCCACGGCAGTCGAAACAGCTTTTCAGTGAATTACACAATAACTATGAAACTGTTGCCAATGCCATAAAACTTTACAGACAAACAATAGCTAAAAAGTAGGAGGGGATAGTTGAGAATCAAAAGCAGTTGTAGTAACACCAAAATTGCAGTGGAACTCTATCTCAAGAGTAACCCTCAATCCTTCATCTAAAAATTTCATTAGTGTAAACTTTCAAGAGGAAGGGCACAAATATGCAGTTAATGGGCATCTTTCAGTAGAAAAAGGGATTGGGTAAAATTAGCAGTTGAGGAAGCATAATGAGAAGACAGGAGGGAAGATTTTAGACACAGCTTCAAAAAAACTTGTGGATACTGTAAAGGAAAGATTCTTGCTGAGATTCAAGGAATTAATCAAACAGACCTAATCCCCTAATGACAACAGTATTAACCCAGCAACCGATCCTAGCAAGAAAAACCATGGCTTACCGTTATCACATTGAAATGATGTTATTGCACTAATTTAAGTCCTGTGCTTTTTTAATAATCTCAACATATGTGACCATAATTGACAAAAGGTACCTCAAGGCGGATTTTAAAATTCATCTTTATAATGAAAAATATCAACCTGTCAGTGTTTTATTAGTCAACAATTGTTTCCATAAGCTACACGGTAACTTTTTAAATCCTCTGGAGTAATCTATGATAAATGGAGCTCAGGAAGTTGGATTTTTAAGGCTATGAAGAACATTTTCCTATCCGCCATTAGGTACCTTTTGTCAATTATGGTCACATATGACTGTACTGTAGCAATTTTTCTCACGACATAATGGAGCTCATCATTGCTCCCGGTCTATCATTTTTAATGTACATAGGTCTCATCGAGGAATCAAATCTATATTTGCTAATCTTTAAGTGTCACAGGACAAGCGAGGAGAATAATTAATTGGAAACTTATGCATTCTATACTATGACACTTTTCCTTGAAAATAAAAAGAAACCAAAACCAAGAAAAGACCAAGCGTATTCCTGCTTAGGCATGGCAATAATTGATAAACCAGTATTTTCAACAAAAAAAATTGGAATCCGATGTGACAGTAGTACATACCATGTTGTTCATCACAAAGTTTAGCCATTCTGTACTTTGTTGTATTGCGTAAAAAACTCAATCCATCCTATGTATCATGAAAGTAGTGACTTTAAAATCCCAAGAAACAGTATGCAAATTAAGTAGCTACTACTCCATAGGCAATTACAAACCACCTCCTTTTGGAACCTCAATTGTTCATGTTGTGGTGACAATTGAGTCATTCATTCCGATTTAACAAAGCAGGAACAAGGTAATAACAAGGAATAGTGTAGTCATTCATTTGAGAATTAGTTTTTGAATGCATCTGACGTTCGTAATTTGACAATGCTGTGACACGTGACTAGGCCTGAACTGATTCAGTAGTCATATAATAATAGAAGGTGGCAGCTGGCAGCAGAGCTTGACAAAACCAGATAAACATAAACATTCATATAGAACAATTAGGGGATGAGAATCATAAGAAGTATATGATGAATAGTAAAGCTTGATTGGGCAGACATGACATTATATCACATTCTGGATTAGAGTATGATTCTGTAATCATGACATGTTAGTTGCATTGAATTTCAATTTTTTTATTTTCATAGTTGCTTCGTGTTTTTAAAAAATGTTGACAATTAAAATTTGCTAATTTGCAAAGCTAAAAGCTAATTTGATAATGTCTACCTTTTAATAAATAATTCAATGATATTTGTCGAGGAATAAAGAGGGCTTATCATTTTGTAAATAAATGAATTATTCTCATGTGATTCACATGTGTGAGGACAAATTCAATGCATGACTTTAGTCTCTAATATGATTGCAAGTAGCAAAAGCTACCCGTCCTATTAACACAATGATAACTACATGCAATTATCACTGAATCACCCATAACAGATATTTCAAAAAGTACTAATGATTTATTCTTTATGCTTCACATGTGTGAGTACAAATTCACAGCATGACTTTACTCTTCTAATATGATTGCAAGTAGCAAATGCTGCCTGTACTAATAACAAATTAATCATGCAAATCTGACTGAATCACTCATCAGCCATAACAGTGGCGGCATCATGTTCTAGCTTGAAAAGGAAGTACAAGTAACAATATCACAAAAATCAAAAGCAAAAGTTGAACTCCAATCTCAAGCCAAATCAATACCAGATGAAATAGCTCCTACATTACTGAAATCCTTACAAAAAAGTAATTCATGTTAGTAAATAATTATGAAACTGTTAGCAATGCCAAACAAGATGTAAAGCTTTATGGAAAAAAAAATACCCAAATAAGCGTAACAGGGTAAAAAATATTCCTATAATTGATTTCACCACCTTGCAAGTACAGCTGGGTTCTTATTAAGACTTATGAAGGTTCTCTGTACCTTCTAATGCTTCTAGAGAAGCCTTTAGACAGTATCTCTATGCTCTCTTGCTGTTAGAAAGCTCTTAACTTTGTCCCATGTGTAAGCTGCCATTTTGTTTGCCGTGACCACACCCACTCACGTAAAGGAGCGTGGGCGGGTGGTTGCTAAGGCTTGTTATTTCTCCAATACAACGTGTATAAAAGAAATGTAAGTGTGGACATACAAATAAATAAATATATATATGTATACATAGCGCGACGGTGAATTCAATTATAGGAATGACCTGGGGGTTTGCCCCCAGGTCGTTAAAACAGTTGCGAATCAAAGGCAGATGTAGTATACCATAATTGCAGTGGAACTCCTTCTCAAGAGTAGCACTCAATCCTTCATCATTAGTGTAAACTTTGAAGTTAGGAGTGGCACAAATAGGCAGTTAAATTCTAGACAAAAAAGAGATGGGGCTAACATCAGCTGTTGAAGCAGCTTAATGAGAAGACAGGAAGCAAGATTTTAGAAGGCAAATACAATTTTAAAGGAACTTGTACAGGAAAAGAAGCTAGTCCACAAGTGTTGTACTTCCATCAGAACTGTATAGCTGCATCGACATCACAAATGTAACAAAAATTGGAAAGAAATGCTTTGACGATCAAAATTTTAAAATTAGAAATTCAACATCTCACTTAAAGGATATGACAGATGAAAACATTGCCTTAAAGACATCGAGTGGTTGAATGTGACAATTGTTACAAATTCTCTATTCTATTGTACAAAGACGGGTATAGAGGCCAACACTGAAGTTGTAGTAAGACATGATTTGATTGTGCGACTTCATTCTCAACAATGAATGCTGCATATGGCCCCTTCACTCTCCTCTACTTGCTTCCCATGAAACAGTAATGCTTCATTCCCGTCTAAAATATCTTCCCCAAGTAGTCTGGCTGTACTTAGGTATCTACCCTGATAATTTATCTTTTATTTCCAAGGAACCTTTAATCATGATTAACATGAAGGAGACAATGGAGTGCTACAGAAGGAGAGCAAATAAAGATGCTTTCTTGGCAATACAAAATTAATGTTATTTGTACCAGTATCAGCAAAATACTGGGAAAGGTCAAGGATATTCCTGCTTCGCATAGTAATAAATCAAGAATGTTACTATTGATATACCAGCAACAAGCAGTATTTTTAAAACAAAAAGAAATCATTTATTTAATAATTAGTTTTCAAGGTAAGAGTACACTGTCCTTTCCCATGCTGTGACACGTGACTGAGCCTGAACTGATTCAGTATTCAGTGGAGTCATATTTAACTGAAGGTGGCAACTGGCAGCAGACCTTGACAAAATTAGATAAACCTTATATAAACCATAAACGTTGATGAATGATCATGACATGCAAAGTGAGCTGCATACATTAATTTTTTACATAGTTGTTTTGTATTTTATAAATATGTAATCTAATCATTAATTTTATATAATAAATGACAAGGCTCTTTAATCTGATTAAAATTATTAATTGTCTGATACGTTACCTATTTATTCGCGATCTATTGACGTGCAACAGCAAATTAATGGAATACATGTAGATTGAGATGTCCTAAGAAAAGGATGGGTAGTAATTCAGGTGGAGTGTGTGCTCAACAGTTGTTAGAACAGGGCAGCTAAATTTTGCTCTCAATAAAGTAGAAATGGTGGATAGTCGCCTCTAACTATAGCAGTGGTTCCAATACTCTGCCACTCTATTATTGAGGCATTGTGAAGCCAATCTGTACATTAATTTTTTTTAAAAAGAATTTCACAAGAACTTGGATGAACTCTAGCTTAAAAACTTATAATTCTGGATATGGCATACTGTGCACTGCAACCTAAACTTTTCATTCTTGAAAGTTGAAATTCAACAATTTAGCAACTGAAAATTTGAAAGTTGCAGCTATTGTGCAGAACTTGTTGATTTAGCAAGAAAATGAACGTGGATAATAGCACAATTTTATGATTTTAGTTTTATTAAAATATCAGGAAATCAAGTTAACACTAGTTGACAGTTATTTGCTTTCCACTTTTCAAAGTTAGTTAATTTAACAATATTATAAATAATTAAATGACATCAGTCAAGGAAATGAAGTGGTTGTAATTCTTTAAAATCACAAGTATAAATGATTTATTCTTAAACAATTTCTTGTGCTTCACATGTGTGAGGACAAATTTAATGCATGACTCTACTACATATGTATGATTGCAATAGCTACATGTACTATTTAATAAATGACATTAATAAGTACTAGATATTCACGAAATGTAACAATAAAGTAAAATTACAATTACAGTTGTTCACTGTACATTGTACATGTGATGCTATTACCTCAAACACACACTCACACTGTCATGCAATGTGCTACTGAACTGGTGTACAACTGTTACTTCAATTTTACTGGACTATGTAACCACTATATGTACAAGTACACTATTTACAGGCATTTTTTGCTGTGCTTAAAAGCACTTTTAAAATTATATTAAAAATGGAAGTACTTAAAGGTAAATGTAGAGGGAGCAGCCCTTAGAGAATTACAGAAAAAGGAAAGAAACAATTATTATTATTATTATTAGCTTACTGAGTGATAATTTAATAACCCATTCCATTAAATGCCCATAGTAACACCATTTTTAATGACAGGAATGATTATTCCATTGAGTTACTCCCAGCTCACAAGGATGAATTTATCAATTTAGCAACTGCTTCATATCATATATCTACATGTACATGTACACACATACAGTTGTATGAATTGTGACCACAATCGACAATAGGTACATTATGTCTTTGTAGCCACAATAATTTAACTTTCTAAGCTCTAATTATCATAAAATTACTCCACAAGATGGAAAAAGTTACTCTAAAACTTTTACAAACAATGCTTGTCTATCAGAGCACTCAGAGGTTGATATTTTTCATTATAATGATGAAATTTAAAATTCACCATGAGGTGCCTTATGTCAATTATGGTCACAATTCAAAATGAAAATTAATTAATAATTACATTACAACTAATATGCATTTAAAAACAGAAAATAAAAAACTGTGTATATGTACGTGCACCTATGTACATACATGTGCACATCAATGTACATGCAAAGTACATGTAGTAAAATTACATACATAACAATGAAGAATTACACATCCTGCATGTACGTGTACATAGATACCACCAAGTAGATAATTTAGGCAAGTAAAATTTTATCTAACTACTCTAGAAGCCAAAATTTTTACTTGAGATGTGGGCATGGTAACACATCAAACAGCCTTCATAAAAAATTTTTAATTCCAAAACCTTAATTCATAAAAAGCAATTCGCCCAAATGAACCACTCCAAACTATCAACATACATGTACAAATAGCTACATAAATTAATGATAAATATCAACATTACCTGCCATGAGTCTCTGCCCAGCAAATAAATCTTACTAAGAACATACCTGATCTTACAAGATCATAAGCCGAAGTAAGATAAGGTTATATGTACATAATTAATTCAAGTAACATCATGACAAGATCTTATATGATCTCATATCCTCATCATGCAACCATGCACATGAGGATATAAGATCTAGTCATTGTCTTACTTAAATAAATCATGCTTCTAGATTTTGGTGGTCTCCCTAATGCTAGCAATATCCACAACTACAAAAACATGCAGTTCAGTCTCAAACCTCATCATCTTCAGGTGGTTTGGAAGGTATGTCCATTGAATCATGTGCAGTTAACTATGCTGATGTTATATATTAAACAAGGAGGGAAAGAAAACAGTTTCCTAAAACTGAAGGAAGTGAATGAGCCAGACTACAAATTGCATAATAATACCATAGATTATATTTTTGATATACGGACTACAGATCAAATAGAATGTGCTTTTTTGTGGCACCTACATGTTTGTTATCATCATGATTATTATTTATCATTATTAATTATTTATAATTTTATTACAATTATTGTGGAATATGTGAACTGTATAATTGGAATAGCATGATTGTGTCAGAAATAAGTTAGTGAACTTCATATGCATTTGGGAGGTGAATGATGTAGTTTGCATGCTGTCCTCTAATTGGAATGTTCATGCATTTTGAAATAACATTTACAGAAATGGTAACAAGAGTATCCTTTTGAATGCAGACAATCTGTTCCTCTAGTTTATGCCAGTATAGTTGAGGTTATTTATGTCTGAAATGCTAAATTTTTAAGTGGTGATACTTTATTTTCTTCTTTTAATTGGCATATAAGACAGAATGAGACTGCTTCCTGTATGATTAGCTCAATTTGTCCATATCCTATTTCTCTATTTATTTCATAGTGTTAGACTATCTCGAGAGAATTTAGCATTTGGCAGTAGGCTGTGAAATATTCTGCCATGCATTTTTAAATTTTTGCACTTGGCCTGCTGCTCTGCAAAAATACCAGAATTAAGAATGACAGTCTGTTGCTCTGTTGTC